>NW_026267265.1:773363-776886 GCF_000697945.3 Frankliniella occidentalis | reverse complement strand
GCCGATGAGGGGCACGCCGATGAGGGGCACGCCGATGAGGGGCACGCCGAGGTACTACAGATACTAGAGGGAGTGGAGAGAGGGCAGAAAATAAAATAGCAATGGAGATGAAAGAAGAAGAGTATAATACGGCGATACGGGGGGGACGCCGGCGGGGCCTAAGTGATGGATAGCTGCGCCGCCGTCGTCGTGACGATCACCGCCGAGGACGTCACTCGGTGCCACACCGCGTCCACGTTAATGACTTCCTGGTCCAACACGATGATGTATCTCTAGTTCTCCAGGGACGGCCGCGCCGCACTGCGAGAAGGACGACGTCGTCTTGATACGGCAGCGCGGCTCTAGACACGCCCGCACAGCATCCATTCATCTCGACTGTCAGCGACCCCACCGCACAATCCATCCGTGTACCACGAGATATTACTCTGCCGAGAAATCTTAGCAAAGGTGGCCCCACTATAAGAGGGGGGTGCTTTTATGCGCGCCAGGCGTGCACTCGGATGCAGCACGACGACCACGCCCGGATGTCCCCCGAGTATAGAGTAGCCACCCGTCTGAGTGGGGCTGTCCGCCCGGCTGTAAAGGCGGGGGCATTCTTCCTCCGGGCCCCGTAATTACTTAGCACACAAAGGAGGCTGGCACAGCTTTTCATACTGGAGGGAGCGGGGTGGGGAGGGGCAGGTGGAGGGTGGTGAGGGTGAGAGTGAAGGGGGGTACCGGAGGCATAGCTTTTCATGATGTTTCTCGTCCAGCTGAGAAAGAACGCCAAGAATAAAAGCAAGGGAATGCCTCTCGGCTCCCCGGCGTGAGCAAAGCCTCTACCTCTCTCTCGCTCTCGGCCGCCCCGAGAGACTAGGGGGAGGCGGTTGGATTAGTCGTGCACGGATGCGGACCATAGCCCGGGCCGTGCTGGCTGTGTGCATGGTCCCGGACGAGGTCCCGGAGCCACCGGAGGCGAGCGGCCCCCGGAGCACTACGCACAAGGCCCGGATGCGCCTGACGGACGCCGAGCGAGGTGATGTAGTTGGCGCGAGTCCGGTGCTCGCCCGGAGGGGGAACAAGGGAGCAAGAGCAGGGGCCCGGAGTGGGCGCAGGCTCCGGCCCGGAGTCAGGGCCCTGCGCCAGGACGATGGAGCCGAAGCGGGAGCCACTGTCCCTTACTGCAGATCACTGCCTCTCCGAACGACTAACTTGCCGGAGTCCCGCCACGCCCCGCCACGCCACGCCCTGCCACGCCCGCCGGGTGCGCCAAAGATGCCGCGGCTAAGATAGTAGAGATCGCCCCGTGTCCCATGCAGCAGAGAAGTTTCGCCCGGGCGGGGCGGTCAGGCCAGGGGCGCAGCGCGAAGTCGTGCGGACGCCAGCCACCCTTAAGGACCCCCTCGCCTCGCCCCTGGACCTGCTCGATCCACCACGGCCTCTGCCAGAGCCAAAGTTTGACAATATTTCTAATGGACGCCCCCCGGCCCGGCCGACCATCGCCGGCTCCGACATGTTCGGGCCGACGAGGACAAGCCACTCTGGCGTGGGTTCAAGTTGGGGACGACAGGCCCCTGTCAGCGAGGCAACAACGGGTCCGTTTGTCATCCTCGCGAGCCAGTCCAACCTGCGCCTGTACAGGCCATCAAACGGCTAGACTGAACAACACGGCCGAGGCGTGGCAGGGCCGGGGCGGCACTAACACATCACGAGACGGGAGATGGCGATTTTAGATAGTAAATCCCGTAAATTCTACAAAATAGTAGCGCTCTCGAGAGCGTTCTACACTACTAACCTGTCAAACGTGCGACAAGGTCGTGTCAGGGCCTGGCTCGAAGCAATGAGGTCGCCGATGACAGTGACAATATTGCCCTTCACGCCCCCAGCCGCCCCGCCCCTCACCTCACAAAGCCGCACTCACTCCGTCCGCCATGCTGTTTGCGTGGGGCTGATGGGAGCAGCAGCTCCCTCTCTCTCCCGCCTCCCATCTCGTCTCTCCCGTGCATCCACCCGTCTCATCAATTTTTCAAGGGGCTCTGATAGTGATAAACCTTGTTCACCGTGGCCCGCAGCCAGGCGGCACCCCCAGGGTACAAGCGGGGGCGTGAGGCTTTTGGCGTGGCACGGCGTGGCGGGCCGTGACGGATGTGCGTATACGGAGCCCGTGCAAGTTTCCCGCTCCTGCACGGTCACTGGCCGCCCGGCCGCTGCCCCGCCGCCTCCCCCGCATGGCGACGTGCAACAGTGTACGAGGCGAGTAATTCAATCACGTCCCCAATCACAGAGGCGGGCGGGTCACTTCGGGGCCAAAGTCACCGCCGCTGCGTCCACGCAGGCGGAGGCCGGCCGGCGGAGGCCACGGTCCGGGACAAGACCACAGAAGGCGTCGCGGCCGCCAATCGAAGAACGCGACGTGGACCACGCCGTATGACCGCACTCCGAGAGGGGCCGCGCGCGAGCGCACAGCGGGGACACGTGAGTGAGCCACCCTCCGAAAGTAATCCCCCCCCACCGCACGCGCACTCATCACAGGCGGGACGACGGCGGGGCTTCTCGGTGTGACAAGAGGCGCCAAATTACATACCGGCCATACCCCGCCCGCGGCGGCGTGGCGCCGTGGTTCCGTCGGGCGGGGCGGGGCGGGCAAGCAAATCAACCCCCCGCCATAACTTTGTCGGCTTCCTCGCCCCGGCCTGGCCCAGCTCCAGGGCAGCACACGCGGGATTTCCATCCTATTCATTGCCCGTATGTGCGCTCGTGAGTTTGCGCGAGTGTGTGTGTGTGTGTGAGCGGGAGGTCGCGCGAGGCTAGAGGGGCCGAGGGAGCCAAAGGGGGGGGGGAGAAAACAGACCGTCATCACCGCGCCTTGATCTTTGCAGAAGGGGAGGAGGAGAGAGGGGCGTTAAGTCATCTCGGCCTTTACTTGGGCCCGCGCCGTCCTCGCCTCATTCAATGTTCGCGCAGAGGCCTTTTACGTTGTTAGCGGTCAGACGTGGCCCGGCAGGCCTCGGCCGAGGCAGAGTGCACGGGGGGGTCCAAGCAGCAGGGCCCGGCAGGCGGCGAGGCGGGCACCGCGGCCTCAGGCCTATAATCACGGCCCGCTTGTTTACGTGGACGCGGAGGGACCCCGCCTCGCCCCGCCCCGCCTCGCCCCGCCCCGCCTCATGACGCCTCGGCCGTGGGCCGGGGAAGGCCAGACGCCGCGCGATGTGACACTGACGCGGCGCCGAAGCGGCGACTTTCTAATCAACGGCCCGGCCCGGCCTCGGCGGCGAGGGGAGGGGTCGCGGCCGGGGCCGACCCTCGTGGCCCTGGCGGGCCCTGACGGGCCCCGGCCACACCGCCGTCCGAGTTCTTTGGAAATGACACGCCGCCCATACAATGGGCGTCCTGGCGAGGAGGGCGCGGCGGGTGTGACAGCAGCGCGGGCGGGGCGGGACAGGGCTGGCCAACTTTCAGACAAAGTCCCATCCTGTGATTTCGCGACGGAGACTCGAAACAAAGCCATTCCACGTCTTTCTTGACTCTCGGCCCCGCCAGCCCC
>NW_026267265.1:772002-773313 GCF_000697945.3 Frankliniella occidentalis | reverse complement strand
AGGGGCCATCACGCCCAGCGACTCCTTGTTTTGCAGCCCCCGCGCCCGTCTGCTGCGAGGGGCGCCGCCACGGGACCGGGCGGGCCGGGCGGCCCACGGGGCGGCCCCACCAGCCGCAGTACGGCGTGGAAATTAAGCTCGGCTCGGCTGCGCTTTAATCAACTTGCATCATACGGCGGTGCGGAGCGGCGGGGCCGGTGTGTGTGTGGAGTGCAGCGCCGGGGAGAGGGCCCCGCCCCGGCCCCGCCCGTTACGCGAGGCCCCCACGGGGGCTTTGGCTCTTGTCCTGCTCTGCGACAGGATATTAAGGCAGTTAGGCAACCCGCGCACCATTCAGCGGCGCTGTGTGTGTGTGTGTGTGTGTGTGTAGGGGGGTAAGCCCCCGGGCTCGGCGCGGCCAGCCGCGGACGGCCCAGCAGCCCCGGCCGCCGCGCTCAGCCAAGTCGCGAGCTGTAATCCCGCTTATTAAGCGCTGGTCCGCCCCAACCCGCCCCGGGGCCATAATTGAAACGTAGCGCTCTCCGACACGATATGAGCACTCGACGGCGCCGCCGCATGACCCCCGCCAGGAGCAAACATTTTCAGAGCCGGTCCGCGCTTATGTATCGAGGGTTAATAATCGCGGGGAAGCAAAGGGTAAAAGGGGGGGAGGGGGCCGAGAAAACGAGCACTGTGCGATCACACCACACCACGACAACGTCGTGCTTCCTCCCAAAGAAATCATTTTAATGTGACTGCTGCAATATTTCTTTTTCGAAACATGGAACACCCAGATGTATTACGTATTTCGAAGCCATGCCCTAAGCCCTGACTTCTCGGTGTGGATCATTTCCACCGCCTGAAGTGGTCGATACGGTATCCTCCCGGTACCACACAGGACACAGAGGCCCCGCGACGCGCACACTTCTGGGCGTGACGTGCGCGGGCGGCTCGGCTCAACCCGCCAGGCGCACGCGCGACATTAACGTAACATTTTTTATTTTCTAAAAACACAAATAAAGAAGAGGGGGCAGAGAGTGGAGTGAGACAAACAGGCGGTACAGCCGCATGAGAGAGACAGAGCGCGCCGCAGCCACCCGTATCATCATCGTGCGGAACAATGAGCTCCCCCGCGAGCCTGCCTTATCAATGCTGGTGTCAGGTACAACGTGCCGCCCCGCCTCGCGCCCACCCCTGCTGCTGCTGCTGCTGCGGCTATTATTTTTGTGTAAACACAATATACTGGAGTGCCGCTGACCAGAGCGGCAGGCGCGCGCGTCTGGACCACGGGATGCTGCACAGGGACAAGGGGGGAGACAGAGAGGGGGGGGG
>NW_026267265.1:770302-771952 GCF_000697945.3 Frankliniella occidentalis | reverse complement strand
CAAGTACAGTTTCGAATGCAGTTTATCTGTACTTCTTTCCACCCGGGTTTACGTGCCCGTAATACTTTTTTTCAAGAAGGTCAGTTTTGTGACAACCCTCCTGCGCATACACCCGATTCTTCATAAAATGGATGGGCTTGTTACACGACTTCAATTTGGTATAGTGGGCCAAACTTTTATTGTACTCGTATCATACCTAATGCTATCAAGCTCTAACAACGAAAATGTTGTTTGGCAACACCATTTTTCTAACAGAGCAGCCCAGCGCCCAGCGCGCCTACGCAGTCATCGACAAAACTGGGAGTTACGGCGCCAACTCACGACAATTATAACCCCATGCTCTCGCGGAATATTACTGCGAATGGCGAAACGGCCGAAATATGCCCGGCATTACGGTGGGGGAGGGGGTCGGGGAGAGATCCCAATTTGGCGACTCGCCCGGCCCGGCCCGGCTCGCGGGGGCGGCTCGGGCTCGGCTCGGAGGCGGAGCGGGCTGCATGTGTTCTCCCTGCCAGGGGCCAGGGCGGCCAGGGCGCCGCCGATGTGTTTTTGGATCCCCTCGCCGGCCCACCCCGCCCCGCCCACGCACAGAGGTGCGGGCCTGGCAATGACAATGCGCGCGGGGCTCGGGCAAAAAGGCCGGCACACCAGAGACAGAGAAAAAACGGCGATAAAGACCGCGTATTGTATCGCGAGGTTCGCCACAATCACAGCAGCATGCGGGTTGCAGTCCGTGTCCGCGGCGTCATGGGCATTGGGGGAGGGAGGGTTGAAGGGAGGACGTCAAGCACACAGCACGGCACTGTAAACCCAAATGTGCGAATGCCACACACTTTACATGTACACTATGAAGAAAACCTTTTGTAATTATGACGACTTACGATTTAAAATATATATTGTGCATTTACGACCGCCCATTCTTGCTTGTAGATGAACTCCAAGGCGATAGTATGTGGGAATCATCAGGATAAGAATCGAAATAAACAGAAATCGCTTACACTATACGGGAAATTAGTGCAACTGATTGAAATTAGTCGAAATACGCGTTTTCTACCACTAAAAAAACCAATGGAATGAATATTGGTGGAAAAGAATCACTGGGAATCAAGAATTTTGGGAATAATGTGTACACCAAAAGGGAATTATCGCCCCCTCCCCTGTAAGCCTCTCAAGTTCTTCTCAAAGAGAAGGTGTGTAAACGTATTTAAACCCCTTTTGACAACCACTAGTAATTGCAAGACGATATGATATGGTCTGATAGTAATGGTCCCACCCAACTACAGTGCCTCTATGGAGGTTGATTCACAGTTTCAATGTACGAATTTCACCCGGTCCTTATCATATTACCGACAGCGACATCCCAACCGCGACGCGAAAACACTTGGCGTGACCCCGGGGCTGGGCCTTGTGCTGGGCCCGCGGCAGAGCGGGTAACGGAATTAGGCGCAGTGCCGGCTGGATACACAGCGCAGCTTACGAGGTTAGACGACTGTCAACGGAGCATCGCGCACGCGGATCTGCGCCGCGCCCCGCCTGACGCTCGCCATTTGACTTACAAATCCATTATCTCTCTCTGCGCCGCCCCAGTCCACCCTCCAAAGCCATATCCGAGCCCCTCCTCGTGCGCCCCTGCCAGCCCGCCAGCCCGCC
>NW_026267265.1:759022-761837 GCF_000697945.3 Frankliniella occidentalis | reverse complement strand
CCCCCTACCCCATTCTCCCTCTGGCCCACCTGCTCCTGCACTAGCACAGACTCCTCCTCTCCCCCTCCACTTTCCCTTTTCATTTTCGTGTCCCACATAATCCCGAGATAAGCGCAGTTTGACTGCAGCTCAGGACAAGAGAACGGCCGCGCAGCCCAGCACCCACTTACAAATAATTAACTGAGCGCTGGGAGAGGGAAAAACAACGCCAAAAACAACTGAGATTTGCAAAGGTTCGGTCCGCGCTCCTTGTTTGGGGCAAAAGCTCGCGGTTTATCGTCTCGACGCTGCAGCAGTACAGAGCAATTTACAAAAGCCACTTTGTGTCGTGGCGCGGCGTGGCCGGGGCGCTGGAATGGGCGGAAGGCCTTCCCTTCGAGAGGAGAACTTTTCCGCGATGCCCGTCCGCTATATTGGTTGCCGCTAGGCCCCGCCGGCCGAAAGGCACACTTGCGTCGCATTCTTCTGGCCCCCATCCCCCCCAAGCCAATGTTTGGTTCGGAAGATCTCTAAAAAGGCAGTCGCGTTTGATGAAAGGACTCCATGAAGCGTTCCGTCTGAACACACAGCCCGCGGCCGGCTAAGCATCAGCAGTACTAGTAGAGTCCGATCTTACCACCAACCCCCACCCATCCCCCTTTCAGCCACACATTAGCGTCACCCACCGCGCTTTTGCTGCCTCGGTCCCACTCGTCTCCTCGCGAAAGTCGTCACGCGACAAATAAAAACGACTATATTTTTTTTAAGCGCCGCGGACGCTCCCCTGCTTCTTCCCCCGCAGTCTCTGGTCAGCACTTCATGTTTCGGCGCCCCGTCGTTAAAAACAAAATGGCGCCGGCGCAGCTCACAGGACGCAGCAGTTAAAAAAAAGACCAAAAAAAATAGAAGAGTCGTCGTATTGCCCACTTCCTCCAAACCCAACCCCCAATTCCTTGCACCACTAAAATAAAGACCGCACCATTTATTTAGTGGTATTTTCTTTTATTCGCAGATTTTTTTTGAACGGTAGGTCTGTCTGTCAGCCACTGCAGCATCCCATGGACCCAGGCTCGTAATGCGGACGAATTTCCCGAAGGGCAGTCCCGCAGTGTCTCGCTTGCGGCTACCTTCCAGCCCCCCTTCCGCAGGCCTCCTCTCCCTCTCCCCCTTCCTCGACCGCAATAGCCATCAATATCGCCGCCGCCCCCTCCAGTCTGCACTCTTCACCCGCCGCGCCTAGCAGCGCCACGCAACGCCGCCTTTCCCCTTTCGTCTAATCTCCTCTCTCTTATTTTTTGGGGGAGAGAGTAGATTGGCGCAGTTAATTTTTGCCGGTCGGCAGGAAAGTTGGTGCCGATTTGTCTGTCTGGCGGCGGCGGCGGACGGGAAGGGCTGAAAGGGAAGGCGAAAGAGGCGAGGGGGTGGAGGGGCGGCTGGAGCAGGGAAGGAAGGGTCGAGGAAGTCCCGCGGCCGCGGTGTCAGTGCATGCAAACTTAACATTAGTCGAAAAGAAAATGAGTTAATATCTCACGATTTGAAACGAAACAAATTGGAAATTGTTGTTTTTTTTAAATTTAAGTTATCCTGGCTCATAACTCTAAAACTCAAACCGTTTCAGAACACCAACAAATCCTCTATCATGTGAAGTTTGCATGCCCTGCGCGGTGTAAGGAGTCACATCTCTTGCTGACGAGGACAAAAGAACTAATTTTATTTTCATCCCATTTCCAAAAACGAACATTTTACGCTGGCGCCGTATCACATTACTGTCGTTGCTGCCACCACCACCACCCCGGCCTACATGGCCTCTCCATCGGGACAGCTAACAACTGTCGCCCCAAATCTGTGCTTGCTGCTGCTGGCGGGGCCGGGCGGGGCACAATGATTTGCAGCGCGCCAGAGCGAGCCGGACCAGCAGACGGCATAGCGCGACTGCATAGCGCCGCATAGCGCGCCAATATAGCGTAATGCAATTACGGGGCGTTGACTCAATTTGCGTGGAAACAAACGAGATGAACATCGCGTCCATTAAGTAATTGCAGCCGGCCGTGTGATTCGCAGAGACGCACAGCAGCAGCATCGGCGGCGGCCCGCCCGAGAGTATGGCAGCCTGGCGCCACCAGGTACACTGCCACAAAAGGAAACGAAATCAGAGCCCATACATGACGCATGAGAGTGAATTGGGGCAGCAGAGGCGTGCGTGAGAGTGTGTTTGTTCCGAGCAGAGAGCGCGGATAAATTGAATTATGCGCTCGACTCTGTCTGCGAAGTACGCCAGGGATTGGAATCATTTCCCGCGCCGCTCCGCCGCCCCACGACATAAATCAGATCCCTGCCCCACTTTCGGGATTTGCCCCGCGGCTGCCTCCTCCACCTCCTGGCCTGGCTGCCACGCCTGCCCGGGCAGCACTTGAAATAAACACGAGAAAAAGGGCGAAATCGCGAAATAAAGCAAACGTGCGTGTCGGTGCCTCGTGATTCAGAGCGTCCCGGCGCCCGGCAGCAGCGCGGCGGCCAGACATGTCGCAAGTTCGATTCCGTTTCCGGCTTCCGCTTGCTACTGTCTTTCCCTCTCCTTGGCCTTTGCTTTCCCCTCCCCTGCGTATTCCCCGCTATGCCAGGCGCTCCGCAGAGCCCCTGCGAGGCGGGGGATAGGCAACACGTTCGGCCCGCGTGCTCGGCGGACAGCAGGCGCGCGGCGACAGGCGTCCCCCGGAGGGCCGCCATAGGGAAAGGACCAAGGCAAGAACGAGCACGCCGATGAGGAGCACGCCGATGAGGAGCTAGCCGATGAGGGGCACGCCGATGAGGGGCACGCCGATGAGGGGCACGCCGA
>NW_026267265.1:752688-755562 GCF_000697945.3 Frankliniella occidentalis | reverse complement strand
GCCCCGCCAGCCCCGCCAGCCCCGCCAGCCCCGCCAGCCCCGCCAGCCCCGCCCGGACAGGGGCCGCCGGCCGCCGAGGATAGGAGGGACTCGCGCCCCCCGCCCCCGCGTCCTCCGCCCCTGGGCGTTGACTTGTGGGTCGAAAAGGATTCAAATAGTTTGGCGCACCTCAGATCCGACGTCAGGAATTCCCCCGTGTCCAAAACAAAAGGACGGGAGGGGGAGGAAGGCGACGTCGGCTTGGCGCTGCGGTGGCGCGGCGTGGTGCTGCTTTGTACGACCGCCCCCGCGCGCCCCGTCCCTCCGGTCCCGGTGATACGTTCCCAATGAAGTTAGAATGAATCCGCTTGTCGAGTTCCTCTCTAGTTTCTCTACGCTTGTTTGCGGCGCCCCGACGAGGCGGGAATAGGAAAGGGAGGGGAGGGGGGTTAAGCCCCAGGTACGACTTGACTCACCGGGGGAAGCGCCTTGCCGCGGGAGGACCTCGCTCTCAGCGCAGCATTCGCCGGGGTGGGGGCCTCTCCAAGCCTCTTGCGCTGCTCAGAAGTAAGTAACACTAAAGTTGAAAAAACAGCCGGACAAACCAGACGTCAAGCCTCCGTTGCAGTTTCTTCCAACCTCAACTCACCTTGTCCGCCTCGACGTGGTAGTGGGCGGGACCGGGCTGGCGCAGGGAGTCGCGGGGCAGCGGGCAGGTCTCCTTGACGGCGCTGGAGAGGAAGCCCCCCATGCGCATCCGGGGCATCCGGGAACGCCGGTGCACCATCTCCGCCAAGCCCAGCTTGTTGAACTGTGCAGGACCTAAGGGAACAGATAAGCACACAAACCTTGCAGAAGATAACAAATTTTAAAAGAATTGTGACCGCCACAATGCGGAGACACTTTGAAGGATTGACCAACCTCCACAAGGCACAACCACACTAGCCGTCTTAAAGAAATTGCAATGAAAATATAGATGCTTTGACTCAAAACACAGAATTAATCTCACCAAGAGTTACAAAAAGGCGTAGACATATGAGTCGCTCCAAATCTACAATTCAACGTTAACAACTTACTGACATTGTAAGATGCAATCCTCGTAGGGAATCTAGGGGCTGTGTGAAGAAATGCAGCTCTGTGCCTGGTTCCAGCAACCCCCGCGAGGCGGCTCACACACGGACATGTGCCTAGAACCACAATGAAATAAATGCAATAAGTACGCATGATAAGAGAAAACAAACAGGCAAACTCGTGCTAAAAAGGCAGATAATGAAACGTCACAGGTGTTTACGCTATTTAGTGAAAGCACTCATGCACAACTAGAACATTCTTGGGGTTGAATCTCATTCAACAAAATCTAGCACTGTGTGGAGAGGCCAACTAACCTCAATGCTAATACTGTCTAACGTCTTATTACAATTTCGCCTCGCAGCACACGGATAAGTAACACACAACAACACACGCCAAAATATGAAACTTTTAAGTTCGAACTTATCGCCTCGTTTGTTTGTTTTAATCCACGGTCGTAGCTTGCTCGTTGGCTTCGAGATGATTCCAACACACAAGATAATTGGCACTTTTCAACTTACGATGGCAAAGATAAACACTTGAACTCTACACGTTTCATCAGTAGAAAATCAGAAAATCTGTTAACAATATTCAGAAATGTGTCCAAAACCCTGCACGGAACATGTTGCAACACGTCCACTGTGTAGCCCGTCCAACAGGTGACTGTCGCATGACGAAACGGAAAGAAGTTTTCCTTTCAGTGCTACCAACTGATGAAACTCCTATCACATTAGAAGATTTTGCTAACGACAGCCAGGCGTTAGTGCGACTTGTCCTTGCCGTTCACAAAAAGGGGAATGCAATTTTTTCGACACCGTTTAGACTCGACTCTTGCAAAGTTCAAACATTCAAGCGCCGGCCTGTACAAACAAAGAAAGGTAACCGTTTCCGGTTTCAGATTCGCTGGCTGCCGGCGAATGAAAGAAAGAGTCGGATGAATGAATGAATCAATGAATGGGAACGAGTCCCCCGTGTTCCCACTGTGTATTGCTGTGTCTGTGCGCGTGCGCGCGTGCGAGCAGGCTGAGTGAAGTGCGTGAGATGGGGGGTGTGTATGGGATGTAGATCGCCAAGACTTAATCACGCCCGTGATTGCGGCGGCTGACAACAGAAGAGCCTGCCTCTGTGCGCTCTCGCCAATGACTCTCTCCGTCCTCGTCCTCCGGGCGGCGTGCGCAGCGTCCCCGCGGGCGCGAGGGAGACGGCCGCTCCCGAACACTCGCGCGAGCTCGCGCCGTTGGAGGCCCCCCCTCTTCCCTCCCCCGCACGGTCTTTTGTTCATAAATGGCGCGGACAGAACTCGCGCGGGCGGGTGGGAATGGGCAGGCAGACACGTCCCGACAGACAGATTATAGACAAGCGGGGCGTACTCAGACCCACCCGCACCCTCCTGTCGACAGATAACGGGGCCGATACTGTATTCCGATGTGGTCCTTCCCTCCCCCTCGGCCCCGCGCTGGACCACCTGAATGGCGGTGACCACCTCTCAAAAATTTCAAAGAAAATGCGTGCCTGTTTCGCAAGGCCCAGTGTACAAATTTACGCTAGCTATAGCATGCCATGGAAATGAACAGCCCTGTTGGTTTGGAGTATAGACAGTTAATTTTAATTTAGATTTGGGCATTTACAAGAACGGCGGGGGCTCTCTGCGGGTTCGTCTCTGTTGGAGGAGTTGGTCGCGCCGCGGATGGCCTGGCGTTGGCGTGGTGTGATGAAACTCAAACACACTGTGTACTCTGTCCAGGTTCAATTTATCCTGACGCTTGCGGAGGGGCGAGGAGGCGCATGGTGCAAGGGAGGGGGAGGGAGAGGGTTGTAGGGCGCGGC
>NW_026267265.1:749339-752638 GCF_000697945.3 Frankliniella occidentalis | reverse complement strand
CTCCGCCCTACAATGCCTCGTTGCCATTTACATCATCCTTCTTCCTCGTAATGAATGCGATTCCGTCCTCCTTATTTCATTTTTCACCGAGTGCAAAATGTAACGTCTTGCCCGCCTGCGACCTACATAACCAGTCTAACCTCTCTCTCTCCCACCCTCCAGAGGCAGAAGGTGCTGGACCGAGAAGCCTCTGCTATATTTCTCTCCACTCGGATCTCTTGCTGTGCTCCCCTCTCACTCCGGGCAGCTCGGCCGCTGCGGGTATCAGTTACCGAGGTGAACGCACCCCCGGGAACCCCACATCGCACACGGGACAATTTCAACCACCCCATTGCTGCCCCACTATTGCTCGTGTCGCCCGGCGTGTCGGCACGCCAGGGGGCCCCGGGCCCAGGCCCAGGACGCCCATGACGGCGCCTCATGGCGTCGGGGCCCCATATCTGCATACTGTGGCGTCTGGTATGCGCGCGAGAGCGAGCGACTCCGGCGAGAGCGACTAATAACAAGATGTGCCGCAAACACACATTCCAGCCAAATGCGCAAAATGGGATATTTTTAAACCCTCGCCAACGTGGAATTCCCACATACAAAAAGCTAAAAAAAATTGTCTTTTTGCTGCTCCAAAGCGGGATTGCCAGCCATGGTTGAATAATTGCAAACTTGAATTTCTTGTTCCACATTTCAACACGGTGTCATGCATATGTTCACATATCAGCGCACACGCGGCGGGGAGGCAGGGGTGCTACGGAAAAAAGTCGGCCCGGCGGAGAAAAACGAGTTGGCAAGTTGTCAACTACCCCTTGTATGCTCTTCTCCCTCCTCCCCCGCAGAGCAGAGCCACCCCAGCGGACAACCGCCTGGAACGCCCTTACCGACCCCACCACACCGCGCCACGCCCCCGCAGCGCGTGCAGCAAGCTTCGCACAATCCTCCAACAGTGTCACCCCATCCATCCGTTTTGGAAGTTTTCTGTAAAATTGACGCCAGAGGCGCCCCATCTCTGTCTGCCTCCATCCACGCTCACCCCCTTCCCACTCTCCCTTTCACTTCAAACGGCAAAAAAACACGCTTAAACAAATTTAAAACTCGGGGCCGGCTGCACGAATCAGGGCACGAATTACTTTGCGATTGTGAACCTAACGGTTTATTCCCCACGGGCCTAACTCGTTCACCGCACATTCATAACACTCTTCCCTTCTTTTTATTTTTTGTGTTTCCTCGACAAAGATAGCGGCGCGCAAACAAGTCCGGGAGGCGCCCCTGGATGCTGTTTGGATCTGCTGGGGTCCATTCAGTCAGTCATGATGGACCGCCCCGCGTAGGCCGCCCCCTCCCATCTATTTCGACAGAGATTTTTTGCACGGCGATCCTCTCGCTGAAGCAAGACGCCCTGTTTTCATCGAGGCTCCACTGCTCAGGCCCTTCTGCATCCCTCTAAAGAGTCGATCCGGCTCGTTGGGAGGGGGCGGTCCGTAAACTTGGCGAGTACAGCGCGGTGGGGGTGCGGAGTGCAGCTCCGCAGGCCCCAGACCCCGCTCCAGGACGGCCCCTCGCTTCCCTTCCAAGACGCCGCGCCGGACCCCATCAGCCTCCCCCACCCCCGCTGCTGCCGCCTTCGCGAAATATCATCCCTCACTTTCCACATTCGAGTTACTGGAGTGATTCAACAACAGAGCGCTCGACAAGGGAAGCGGCACCCCCTCCGAGGGGTGCATCATTGGTCCCCACAGGGCTCCTATAAGAGATGCGTGTTTTGATATCCGAGCCGAGAAGCCCTGTCCGTCCCGGGTCCGCCTATCCGCCGCTCCAGGCCCGAGTTCGGGGCAGCACTCTCTCACTTACGGGGCTGAGACGACACAACCGCCACGGGCTCCAAAATAATCCGCGCACACGACACGAGGGCCGTTTTCCTTAAATAAAGAAAATAAATTATCGGAGGACAAACTAGCGACGGCGGCAGCAGCAGTAACGTGAGCCCTGTGCGACTGTGCGTCGCGTGCAAAGCCGCGGCCGCCAGGACAGCGCGGTATATCTTGTTTATACGTATCGTCGTGCTCAGTCGGTTTATGCCCCTAATTTTATTCCCTTTTTTTTCCTCCCTTATTCCCCTGCGGCCTGCTGAATTAAGTAGGTGCAGTGGTCGCTATGCAGCCAGCCCAGCGGCAAGGGGCTGCGTCCGCGTGTAGTACACACGGACCACCACTACTCCGCCCTGCAGAATCACTTTTCGGACGCCCCCGGCCCCGGCCAGACATACGACACAGGACGCCGGCGCGACGCCGTCTCCGCCCGGGGCTATGACCGTGTCATGGGACGCGAGGGGAGGGGGGGGGGATGCCGAGCGAGACAGACGTCTAGTCGACGATTTGTCACAAGGCCCCCCGGTTCGTCCTCAAAGTTTCTCTGAATGAAGCCTGCGAGCGCCGACGTCGCGGCGCCCAAAGGCCGAAAGGAACATTAAATACCCCCTCCACCCCCACCCCTAGGCGTCTCTATGATCCAAACAGCAGCCTGCCGTCGAATCCTTGAACTTTCCGCATTTTCAGTGGCGTTAAAATTTCACGAGTTTCCAAACCGGCCATTTCACGGTGGGTGAGGCACTGGCACATGGCCTTACCGGGCGCTCGGAAGGGCGGGCCCGGCGGGAAGCGCTCCGCCGACTGCAGGAAGGGGGCAACCTCGGGCTGGGCCAGGTGGAAGCTGCGGCCGTGGTGCGTCACGTCGTGCGCCCGAGACACGCAGTAGAACGGCGACTCATCCTGCAAACAACGAAATCATGTTAATTTTACGCGTTTGATTGTGGTTGTCGTGGTTGTAGTTGTCGGGGTTGTGGTTGTCGTGGTTGTGGTTGTCGTGATTGCTGTTTGTGGTTTTCGTGGTCGTGGTCGTGGTTTACGTGGTCGTGGTGGTCGTGATGGTCGTGGTGGTGGTCGTAGTGGTGGTCGTAGTGTGTTGGTGATGGTCGTGGTGTGGTGTAGTGATGGTCGGGGTGTGGTGTGGTGATGGTCGTGGTCAGGGTGGTCGGGGTGGTCGTGGTGATCGTGGTGGTGGTCGTGATCGTGGTTTAGCGGCGAGTGCGCCACAAAGAACATCCACAAAATTACAGAGCACACGACATCTATATTGCAGAGTATAGAGCGACGCACAGCACCGGCGCTGCGCCCCTGCTGCTAGGAGCTTCGCAGGAGGGGCGTATCTTGGAGAGGCGGCGGCGGCGGCCAACGGGCAGCACTAGGGTGCCCAGGCCCGCGGGGCTAAATGTGTGATTAGGAAGTGATTCATTACCTCTGCCGCCCCGC
>NW_026267265.1:747799-749289 GCF_000697945.3 Frankliniella occidentalis | reverse complement strand
CCTCACCCAGAGCCTCCCTTTCATATGGTGATTGGGGTGGATGACCGTACAGCCTCTCTCGCGGCAAAACAACGCCCCGCCGGGCAGGCCTATATGGGCCGGGCCCCTACAGCGAGGCTACGCGACCGACAATTTACCAGAGCCACGCCGCCAACACACCCAGAGAAAATTATTTCGGCCGAAAGCCAGGGGCTCTTGTCAACTCCTTGTTGTTCTTCTGCAGAGGGGGGCAGCGGCGGCGCCGGGTACAAGCCGCCCCCACGCACGGCGCGACACCCCATTCCCTCTGCGCGCGTGTGGGGAAAAAAAACATAAAACACCTTTTCCATTTTCTATCCTTGTCGCTCCCCCTTTTACTCCGCTCAGCCTCCGGGTTTTGATTGAACGCGCCTCTCTTTATCCCCCTTCCTCCTTCACCCGCGCCGCGGGCGCGATAGGCGCCGCAAATCCGACGGAGCGCCACCTTGGGCACGCCCCGCCGCGCCCCGCCCAGGACGGACCTGACAGGACACACCCCGCTCACTATCGAAAGGAGGGACGGACCGTTTTTTTTTTTCCCCCCTCATTGTCCGTCTTCTTCCGTCCCTCCCTTCAGGTTGTGCAGCCGCGGCGGCAAAGTATCCCGCACGGGTCAAATCCTGTTTGCCATCGAGGCCCGGTGTAGTCCCCCGCCGTCGCCGCCGTCCTCATCTTCATCCCCCCCCCCCCTTTTGACGTCTCATCATCGAAAGAGGAAACCTGCACGTAGAGGGATTATGAGATGGATGGGCTGGGGGCGTGCGCCGGGCGTGCGCCAGACGTGTGCAAACACACTGGAGAGCGGCGCCACGCCGCCCCCTCACGCGCCGCGGCGGCGTCGGCTGCAGGGCCATGCAGGCGGCCCGACATGCAGCACGACCGCCAGACAAGACCAGCCGAGTCAGCGGCGAGATAGCCTGCGCGCAGTGCGGAGGCCATGGAGGCCCCCCATAGTACCACGACAGCGTATGTGGCGGGGCGGGGCGGGGGCGGCACCGAGACGGCCGAGAGATACGCTTATGACCTCACGTCAGTATGATATAGCACGGAGTTGCTGCCCCACCCTGACACGCCCCCCGTGGGGCTGTGAGAGGAGTATAGAGCGGGGTGGGGGTGGGTGCAGGAGGGGGTGGGCACTTGCTCATCCCCGCTCATATGTGCTCATCAACAGATTTGGGCCCGGGTGGAAGGGCGGGGGAGCGAGCTTATCCGCCACGGCCGCAAGCCGCCAGCTGCTGCGCAGAGGTTTGAACACCCCTCCGCCGCGCCCAGGCCCAGAGCAGCCACCGCCGCCCTCCTATTTTCCTCCCTCACTGAAAATTCCAGGTTACAGCAGGCGGGCCGCGGAATTAGGATGATATGAAGTAAGTTGAGTACTTTGTGGGCGAGCGTGAGGGCCGCGGCCTGGAGGAGGGGGGGGGGGACAGCGACACACGGAGTTTTAACACGGCGCGCGCCCCTCCCGTGTTACG
>NW_026267265.1:726630-747749 GCF_000697945.3 Frankliniella occidentalis | reverse complement strand
GGGGGGGGGCGGCGCGTTGCGCAGCTGAGCCGCTGCTAGAGCTGTTGTTAGGGGTGGCCCCACCACGCCACGCCACGCCATGCTGCGGTGCCGGGGTGGTTTTGCTACTTATGTCCTGCTCCGAAACTTTGTCTGTCTGCGGCAGATTACTGTGTGGCGCGGCGCGTGCAAGAACGGCCACACAACAACCCCTTGCGTCCGCCGCGCCGCGCCCCTCCCAGGACGTGGCGCCGAGGCCCTCCCTCCCTACCAGTCTCTCTCTCCCTCTCTAGCCCGCTCCTCTCCTTATCCCCGCGAGCAAACAATGACAGCATTTCCCAAATTGCATGTGTGATGACTATAAGGACACTAAGGGAGTGGGGCAGCGCGCCAGGGTTGTTAACGTTACTTTGAAAATGTATCGCGATACCGTTACCTCGTTACTCTACCCTAGGTAACGCGTTACGTTACTGGCAACGTCGTTAGTTTGTTACTCGATACATAAAATATTCTTTAAAAAATACTAAAAAGGAACCCGTTGTACACAAGTTCAGATTGAAAAACGAAGATAGGTCTAGATTTTTTTGTAAATTTAGACCCTGCCCTTACAGGTGCACATACTCTGCGTCGGCATTCTCGCGCCCCAAAACTGTAACCCTCCATTCTCCTCCCATCTCCATCCTGCCTGACCAGAACCTCACACAGAAAAAAAACCTTTGTAGTAGGGATCAGTTCTGTTTGGTAGGCGAAATTCGATTGCTGGAACCAAAAATCCGATACCCATAACCACGAGTTGGTTGTCACGACCGGACACTTGTACAAAGAGAAGGAAGCTGGAGTTTGTTCTTTTTTGTTGTTCTTTGTTCTGTACAAGTGTCCGTGACAATATTCCGTGACAACCAACTCCTGGTTCTTGGTATTGGATTCTCGATTCCAGCTAAGCCTACCAATTGATCCTCACAACAAAGGTTTTTTTTTTCGTGCACATATGAGCGAAGAGAAACCGACGGGTCAGTGGCCGCGGCCCTGGTCCCCTGCCACCTGGGAAATATCGATGCCTAAGAATTGCATCGCACCACACCTCCTAAAGTTATAAACTGATGACCCTGGTCGACCAATTACCTTTTCTGTTTATGCCAGTGGCTCTGGTGTGGTGAGTCGGTGGAGGCGCCTTCCGTAGGTTGGGTGTAGCACGAAAATCACGGTAGCGCACGTGGGTATCACACAAATTAACGGTAGCGCGCAGGATGGCTCGGCGGAGCGAAACGAAGGCGACGCACTGCTGTGACTGACTGACTCAAAATGTGACCGAAGGAAGCTGTCGTCTGCTGTTCTTGCCCTTACCCCCCTACCCTTCACCCCCGCTTACCCCGCCTCCAACACTCCCCAGGCAACACGCCGGTGGCGGCCAGGAGAGCAAAAGGACTGCTGACCTACAGCTGTCTCATATGTCTGGGCCGGAGGCTGGCGTTGATACGAAGCGGCCTCCTTGTCACCGTACCGCACCTCCTCGGCCAGCGGATCCGGTGCGGGAAGTCGGGAAGTCACAACATCCCCCTCCCCCCACTCTCCCCCAGTCCCGCGCCGCAGCCCAGCGGCCCTAAGCGCAGCGACCAGCTATGCTGAGAAGTACTAAAACCTGAGTCTCTCTCCCAACCAAAGAGCTCTTTGCTCCCAACTCCCTCCCGCGCCACAGAGGCCGTGACAGCCCGGCAGCCAGTGTGTGCACGGGAAAATTTTGCACGATTGCTGCAGAGCGCGCCAACTTTAAACTTCCTTCGCAGCATCAATGAATTAAGTGTACCCGTCAAATATATCCCATGTAACGAGTAAAATGTCGGCGTTACGTCTCATTACTGACTAAGGTAGCGATAACGCGTTACCGTCACTTTGTTACTGCGTTACTGTAACTTTAACAACCTTGCCGCGTGCCGCGTGGGGCGGGGCGAGGAGGGAGGGGCTTCGCGAAGCAGATGCAGGTCCTCGTCACTCTGACAGATAGACGCGCCTCCGACACCTCCGCGACGAAGGAATAACATTGGCTAGGGCAGCCAGGGTGACGATCCCGTTGGGCCCGTGTTTTTGCCGCTTCCTCGACAGTGTCGGGTCCCGGATCCGGACGCCTGATCCGTGTAACAGAGAGCTGCCCACCACGGGGGCGGGCCGAGCAACTGCCGGGGCGGGCTGTCTGCGCAGATCTCCGACAAAGACGACTTAGGGCCGACTGTCTCCTCCTAAGTGCCGCACTTTCCGATGCAAATCCGCCTAGACGTATAAAGGGGGGAGCGTGGGAGAGGCGCGGGCGATCACAAGCTCGTGGGTGACGCGACACCTGTCCGCGCGCACGGGCCCTGGCTGAGGGGGAGGGTGAGCCCCGCCCCCGCGTCTCCCGCGGCACGCGGCCCCCGCAACAACACCCTCCCCGTCGACTCACCGGACGAGTTGACCGACTTGAGCATGGCGGCGGCGGCGGCGGCGGCTCCTCGTCCTCTGGACGGACTTGGCCTACATCGACAACACAGTGACCCCAAGGACCTGTGTCGAGGAGCTCGAACGCCGGAGGTCGCGCCGGGCAGAGTGCCGCAGTGCCGCCAACCACGCTGCCATGGCGACCGCCGGACTGTTCCATGGCAAAGCTCGGCGCGCCGCGCTCCCAGGTTAGGGATTGTCCACAGAGTGCGTCCGTTTTGCTCAGATCCACTCGAAATTACGGAAGCTCGACGCCTGCGAGACTCGGGGTAGGCCACCCCGCTGTACAGGCATGCACTGCGCGCAAGATGTTGCCTACCTATCAGGCGCTATGAGAGCTCGCATCGGCAGCTGTGCTTCTCCCCCCTGATTGCTTTGGCAATCCAGGAGCTGTCACTAAAATCATAGCGCTATTATGAATACAATTGAAATCACTCCACACTTCACCCATCTTTACCCGTCTTTATCTTATCTACCTTCACACCTCAATAAGCAAATGCTGAAAGGCCTCCGAGCGACAGCATACCTCCCTATGTAATATACTTCGGCGTCAATAAATTCGTTTAAAAACTGAACTGAAGGTTGAACTTGGCAATGTCGTAACCGGCAAATGACAGATGTGCATTACATAATTCAGGAACAGACTTCTGTTGTGGTTGTGACCACAATTGCCATAGCGAACACGGCTCATAACGTGAACCGACCCAATAGACCAGCTCTCGTCGGCCTCCTGCGCGGGCCTCTGCCCCTGCTTCCCCCACGGGTCTCGGACTCATCATGACGTGTCATTACAGCGCTTTTTGGGATGGGTCGCGAGACGTCTGACCAGGAGAGGCGCGGCGGGGAGAGGCGCCAGACCAATACAGTAATAACGACGCCCACTCTCCCCTCCTCCTCCTCGTCCTGGTCGGGATGGCCACGGGCCCGCGGCACCGCATAGCGCCGCGTACGTCGTACACCAGGGACCCCGCGCAGCGCCATCCCGAGCTCTGATCGCCCGGGCCAGTTCGACGCAGCGCCGCCGCCAGTGCGTGAGGTCCATCGTAGGCACGGTCGTGATGGGGGCGGGGGCGGTTCCGGACGAGGTGGTGCCGCAGAACACGAGCCGTGTCGTCCAGTAGCGCGCGCGAGCCCGCCGCCAGACGTGACAGTGAGAGTGAGAGAGACCGGCAGAGCGTGCGTGAGTGCGAGAGAGGAGGATGGGCGCCCGCCGCTTTATCGCCCAAGCCCCTCCACATGGCGCGGCGCAGCCAGACTTTACTGCGGAATTCCTAAGTGTCGTGAGTGAGACGGAATTTTAAATCAGCCCTCGCCTCCGCCCCGCGCGTGTGCCCCCCCCCCTCCCCTCATCCCCTCTCAACCAGCCCTCACGACCGCACCGCCTCTGTTGGGTCCTCCCCCCCCGCCCTCCTGCAGCCTGCAGGTGCTCGACGCTCCCACGAGAGGAAGCGCCAACACAACTTGAGCACCGCGGTGGTGCCTCGCCGCCGCCCCGGGGGCCGCGCCCTCGGCCGCGCCCTGGCCTGGTCCGGCTGCTGGCAGCGCGGCGCGCACCACGACTCGAGATGGCGGAGACTGCCAAGGTATTGGGATCGGCTTGGCCGAGGCTTGGCCTTTCCGGGACGGAACAGCTGGCCTGGCACGCTGCTGCTGCTGCTTTATCCACCCGCGTTCATTTGCATGTTTAGCATCTCTTTTCTCCGTCGGGGCGTTATTCGTTTTGCGACGACTCGGTGCGGGAAAAGCGAGTCGGGAGACGAGATCCGTCCGGGTCCCACCCCGCCCCGCCCCGCCCCAGCGCTATCGCGCCCTGAGATGCAGCGCGACGTACATTCCTCTTGGATCCCCCGCCCCGCCCGCCCCGCCGCGCCCGCTCGCTCGCTCGCGCTCACTCATCTGCCTGGACGATCTTGTGGGCTTGTGGGCCCTCTGAGCCGCGCAGTCTGGCTGACGCGACGAGAAATATTAAGAAATGCCTTCCTCTGCGCGTCTCGCTGTTGCCTCTCCCCGCTCTGCCGCCCCCACTCGTAGCAGAATTATTACATCTCGCGCCTTTTTGCCTTTTCCTTTCCAAGCGGTGCCTACTGCTGCTGGCGGCGCTGGGGGCGTGCGCGCCGGCCCTGGCTGAGCCCAAGGTGGGCGGGTCGGCCTTCAACTCCACCGGAACGGTCCCGGCCCCGGCGTCCCCGCAGCGGAACAGATCCATCTGCCCCGACATGGACATTCGGAACAGGCCGAGCCAGCTGAGAGTAAGCGTGGATTGAGCGAAATCTGCTCCGAAATCGTGACAATGGTGAGAAAGAAGCGACCGCTTTTAGCACGATTGTCTGTGCCGCAGAGGCTGGAGGGCTGCGTCGTCGTCGAGGGCAATTTGAGCATGGTGCTCATGGACAACATGCAACCCGCCGACTTCGCTCCCTACTCCTTCCCGGACCTGCGCGAGGTGACGGGCTACGTCCTCTTCTTCAAAGTGAGCGGACTGCAGTCGCTCGGCCAGCTGTTTCCCAACCTGACACTGATCCGCGGCACTCAGCTCGTCGTCAACCAGTACTCGCTGGTGGCCTTTCAGATGCCCGACCTCGTGGAGGTGCGTAGTGGTGCTCAGGCACCAGAACTGCATCACGTCTGCATTATATGTCCAATCTAAATTGCAGCCATGATGCAGTTTTCCTGGATTTGCTACCTGGGGTGGGGTGGGGTCGCAGTGTCATCCTTCGCCCGCACCCCCTGACGCACCCCCCTTGTTCATGTTGCAGCTTGGTCTGTCCTCTCTGGAGCTGGTGCAGCGCGGCGCGGTGCGCATCGACGGCAACCCCTTGCTCTGCTACGCCGACACGCTGGACTGGGACGTGATCGCGCCGGGCGGCGGCGGCGAGCACTACGTGTACAACAACAGGCCGCCCTCGGAGTGCCAGCCGGCGTGCAAGTGCCCGTCGGGCCGGTGCTGGGGCTACACGAGCTGCCGGCACCCGCGCAAGGGCACGCCCAGGACGCCCTCGGGCGCCGAATGCAACAAGAACTGCGCCATCGGCTGCAACGGCACCTCCGCCCACGACTGCATCGCCTGCGCCGGGCCCCAGGAGGGCAGCGAGTGCGTCGAGCGCTGCAGTCCCGGCAAGTGAGTGCGGCGGGAGTCTTGGGCCTGGTCACAGTCACGTCACTCGAGTACTAAGCGAGACTAAACGCGTCCCTCTCACTATCAGGCTCGTGTTCCAGCGGCGGCGATGCGTGCCGGTGGACTGGTGCGAGGAGCACCACTCGGGCGGGGCGGACGGGATCGAGCACCAAGGTGAGTGCGTGATGGAGTGCCCCGAAGGCACAATCATCGAGGTCCGGGAGGAGAAGAGCAAGAGCAAGAAGAAGCTCAAGGAGGCGGCCGACAAGGAAGACAAGGAGAAGGGAAAGAAGAAGAAGTTCTGCAAACCTTGCGTGTGAGTAGTAGCAATCGTTGACTGAAGCCCTACTACGCCTTTTTGCAAATTTGAGATCAAAACTTCGGGTCTCGTGTCCTCCAGGGGACCCTGCCGCACCGAATGCCCGGGCGCGGCCATCCGCACACCACGTGACGCACTCCAGCTGCTCAAGGGATGCACCGTGATCAACGGCACGCTCGAGATCGAGATACCTCACGGCGGCGAGGAGGTGGAGAAGGCCCTGGAGCCCGCACTCGGCAACATCCAGGTCATCACTGGCTCCCTCGTTGTGAGCAGGTGGGCAGCTGCTT
Source organism: Frankliniella occidentalis (assembly GCF_000697945.3). Classification (NCBI taxonomy): domain Eukaryota; kingdom Metazoa; phylum Arthropoda; class Insecta; order Thysanoptera; family Thripidae; genus Frankliniella; species Frankliniella occidentalis. The sequence goes on along the minus strand of NW_026267265.1, from coordinate 741,577 downwards.
TCTTATTCTTATCGTCCGTCGCGTTCTCGCCGGGATAGGCTGTGCATCTCACCTGCAGGCCTGGTGCCTGTGGCCAGTGACAGCAACCCTGACTACAACCATTAGCTGCAACTGCCCTGCAGGTCGCGGCCGCTATCTTCGCTCCGGTTCCTGCGGTCGCTGCGCGAGGTGCGGGGCTTGGACCGGAACAAGAAGCTGGCCGTCTTCATCAACGACAACGACAATCTGCAGTCCCTGTTCGATTGGGACGAGAACAGCCGGTCCAAGACGCTCACCCTCGCCCCGCACGCCCAGATCACCTTCTACTACAACCCCCGCCTCTGCCCGCAGGAGGTGAGCGTGGCGCTGGTGATGAGGGCTATTTACACCTATCGGTTTGAATTACCACGACCTTTCCCCCGTGTCGCGGAGGACGCTCCAGATCAAGAAGTTCGAGAAGGTGACCAACCTGACGAAGGGGCAGATGCTCAACAACTTCAACGGCTTCAACAACCCGTGTGGCGCGTGGAACTTGTCAGCCTCCGTGTCGGTGCTGGGGCCGGAGTCAGCGGTGCTCACGTGGCGGACCTGGGTACCCGCCAAGGAAGTACTCGCCTACGCCGTGTACGTGACGAAGGCCGTGCGCAAGAACGTGACTGAGTACGCGGGCTCCATATTCTGCAGGTACCAGCCGAGCGACGGTGACCTCGACGACGGCAGCGTCTTTGGGTGGATGGTGGTCGACGTTCGCTTCGGACAAGGTCAGTTGCTTTCCCCTGCCTCTGGCAGCGGCAGTGAACCCAGCCATTTCTGAGGTTCCTATTCGTACGCCCCCCATAGACGACACCGAGGTGAGCACGCTGGTGCCCAGGCTGCAGCCCGCCACGATGTACGCCTACTACATCAAGACGTACACGACCCGGGCCAACGTCAACTCTCCCATCAGGTACTTCCAAACGCCGCCAGACCGGCCTTCGCCGCCCAGTGCGGTGCGCGCCGTGGCCGTGCGGCCGTCCGCGGGCAGCCTGCTGGTGGCGTGGAGCCCACCCCCGCGCACCAACGGCGTGCTCAGTCACTACATCATCACGGGCGAGCTGAGAGACGACGACGACCAGCGCCAACTCGGCGACCGGGACTTCTGCGAGCACCCCGCCACCCCGCCGTACTCTGGTACGTGCATCTGCAGGGGACAGGACAGCTGCGGAGTGTGACGGCGACCTCCTATTCCTCCTTTGCCGCAGAGGCCCTGGCCGCGGAGGACGCGCAACGCTGGGCGAAGGGCGATGAAAGTTCTGCTCCAACTGTGGGCACCTCGTCGGGCTGCTGCTGCTCCGGTTGCTGCCGCATCCCCCTGAACGAGGAGCAGTGCGAGCGCTTGCTGAGAGGCTCCCAAGACGTGTTGGACGCGTGTGGAAACCGCGTCCAGTCTCTAGACCGCTGTACCCACGTCCTCTACAACGTGGTGTCCGACAACATGAACCAGGCAGCGTCATCCTTTGTAAGTTGTAACGTCGTCGAACTCATCTCATTTCCCTTATGTTAGTTCTAGTATAAATACAAATCCGGGAGCATCTCTCTGTATTCTAGTTCCCCAGGGCCAACCAGTTCCCCGGCTCCAGCGGGGGCCAGGGCCGGATCGACCTCAACCTCTCCGAGGAGTGGGACAAGGACTGGAGGAAGCGGCGCTTCGTACGCATCGAGAGCGCCAGCGCGACCAGCAGCCTGGTGGAGACGCTCGTGCCCTTCGGCCTGTACTCTATCTCCGTGCACGCGTGCGGCAAAAGCGGCCCGGGCTTTAGCGATCCGAAGGGGGCCCCGCTCTCCGCGTCCTGCAGCGCGGCCTCGATGACGACGGCCAGGTCACTGCATGCCGAGGGCGTGGACCTCGTGTCGTCAGCCAACGCCACCCTGCAAGGCGACAAGCTGCTCGTGTCCTGGGCCGAGCCGCAGCGCCCCAACGGCATGCTGGTCTCATACCACGTGCGCTATCGGGACCGGCACAAGTTCGAGGGGGGCGAGCAGGTAAGTGCGCATGCGATTTCTTTCGTTCCTCCTCGAAGTTCTCGAAGTCTGGTAGAGTAATATCGTTTCCATGCGCGCCGCAGTGTGTGACCCGGCAGAGCCACCGGCAGCACGGAGGCCGGGTCCCGATCCCGCTACGGTCCAGCGTCACCCTGGACGAGCAGAGTGCCGCGGTGGAGGAGCGATACGTGGTCGAGTTGCGGGCCGTCTCTTTGGCGGGTCCAGGTCGCTGGGTCGGCGTAGAGGTCTACGCCACCAAGAGGGTTCCAGCCGCCACAGCAGACAGCGGTGAGGGGCACGACGCCACCGCCAGTCCCAGGTCGACGGCGAAGACTGTGGTGGCGGTGCTGTTGCTCCTCCTCGGGCTGCTAGCCGTGGCGCTCTTTTATCTCCGACGGCGCGCGGCACGGGACAGCCTAGGTGACGAGTCGGACCTCGGTCAACGTCGGCTTGTGAGCTCGGACCTCACCGAATGCTGGGATCTCCCGGACCTCACTGACGAGCCTGACCACTGGCCCCCAAATGTGCACTTTGATCCGGACGCGAACCGTGTAAGCTTCGAGCCGCTGCCGACGGCAAACTTGCAAGTCATGCAGAACCTGCAATCGTCGGCCGGGAGCAGGGCCTGGCTGCGGTGGCCCAGCGAGGAGGATGTTGATGACAACGTCGAGAGTACGCTGCCCTCGGCGCCCCCGCTACAACAGCTGCAGCATCACACACGGTGGCACCCGACCAATCCGTTCCACCCCAACCACAGTGGTTTCCACACGGATGATATCTCCAACTCGTCTCCTGAAGCTGTACAATACAGTAACAGTAAAACAAACCCCTTCACCAGCAGTGACGAGGGAATGCCCACTGTGCCTCTGCAAGAGGACCCGAAAATGAGTCCGACATTTGATCTTCTCTGGGAAAACAAAGGGGAGATATCTTGCAACGTTGACCCACTTTTAAACAAAACATACACTCAAGAATATGTAAAAAATAGTAGAAAGAATGAAGAAATGTTACGTGATATCACACCTTCTTTAATGCTGAATAGAAAAAATGTACCTGGGGACTATGAGGACTGGGAAGAAATAAAAGTGAAAAGTCCAGTAAATGAAGATATGCACAAATCACCATCTACGGATTCATTTACTTCAGTAAATTTGAGTGAATCTGAACTATTAAAACAAGATTTAAGTAATCTGCGGAGATGTGATTCTAGGGAGGGACTGGATTGAAATGAAGAAACCTTTCATGTTACATTTTGACTTAACAGTTATTAGCAATGTTTTTATTGCAATAACAAATGGAAATCAGTTATGAAAATAACTAGAAACTATAATATATGAATTGACAAAACCTAAAGAGAGTGGAACACTTTCACATATGTATCGACTTACATCACAAGAACAAGCCATCAACAAAAAAAATTTGGTTGATAAATTTGTAAGGTAGAGTGACAAAAATGCGTAACTGTCTCACAAAAGAAAATACAAAGAATGGAGAAAAAACAATCTGATTGAAAAAGAGTTGATTTGAAACCAGTGTATTCTTTCCAAATAATATACCCTTGTTCCTTTCCCTGTCACGCCTTGCTTAAAAGTGTTTCCCAGTCGGGGGTGACAACAACCCGTGCCCTAACCTGCCCTAAATTTATCATCTTCCCAGTCTTTTCATAATCATCCAGATTGATGGAAATCAAATCCTGAAAGAGAAATATCCTGGTTTTAGAACAGAAGGTCGGTTTATGTGAATACTGTATGGGGAACCACAAACCTGTTTAAAACCGACTTGAGTTCCCATTGTTATAGGCATTGAAACTGAGCCCAATTTTAAATGAGCTCGACCAGATCTCATTATTTGAATTTTTCCAATACAGCCCTCAGGGATTGTTGATAATGTACACTGGAAAAATATGAGGGAAAGTGAAAATGTCAAAGAGTAAAAACATTGAAATAATTCTTGTAGTACGTACCTGAGGAGTTTGACTAGCACCCACAGCTGCGCCAGCTGCAGATGTACCATTAACATTTTTAGCTCCATCAGGCTCTACTGATGGTCTTAAACCTGGTAGACAATCTGGTAACTGTTGACAGAAAAATAAACAACCCATATTATTTTTTAACCTAAACAGATGAAATAGGTTTTATTTTTAAAAACAGGAATGTTTTGTCCCAATTCAAATTTGTTTACCTGAACTAGAATGTACTCCGGCTTTTTACTGCCTAGCAAATCTCCAACCCGACGTTCAAATACTATATGACCCTCATCCTCTGACAAAGGCTTAAAATCAGATTCCTCCTCTTCTCCAGGCTCCTTTTTTACTGAAATATGAAACCTTCATAAAACGCTTGTGAAAAGTGTTTTTACATCAGATATAAAAATAACAATGGTACAGTAAAACTATTTAAAACTAGTAAAAAAGCCATGCAACTGAGCATTACCACTAAGGGAGAAACAATGTTGCTTAGATTAAAGAGTGGGGACAAGGGGTTGCAATCTTACCACCAAGAATGTCTCAGAAACAGTGGATGAGAGAGAGGGACTCTGAACCCAATCCTACAGCACCACTTCCTGATTTTCTCAATTCAAACATAATTAAGAGTAAATAGTATGAGGTGGAATTTAACTGTAAAATATATGTGAGATAAATGTTTTCACACCACGCGCACTAATTACAAGATTAGCTTGGTGATGTTATGATAGATGTAAAAGTAATGACAAGCAGAAAACTCACTCTTCACATCAGAGACAATCTCGGAATGTTCAGTATTCAAACCAGGGTCATTCTTCTCTTTCTTAACTAGTGCTCCTCCTGAAACTGGTGGTATGATTAGTACCTCTGGTGCAAAGGAATGGGTGAGAGAAGAGAAACAAGAGAAGACTGTAAAAACATTTCTTCACTTGAGTGATAGAAAGATTGAGAAAGTGTGTGAAGAGCTACATAGGACTAGAAGGGGTTGCTCTACTAGTTCCAAGAAAAGAGGAGAAGGTAAAAAGTTGAAAACTACAATTTAGATAAGAATTACTACTAAAGCAGGTATTAAAATAATAAAGGATCCTCTTACTACTTTTTTGTGTTCCTTTCTTTTTCATAGGAATCATAGGAAGTTGCAAAGGTTTTATTCCATCAGTCACTGCATCAGGATCATCAACAAAATCATCTTGAAGGAGTTGCCTCAGTCTTTCATTTTCTTCCTTGCTATCAGTGGAATAGTTTTGCTAAAAGTAGAAATAATATAAAAACCACTTGCTTCTTGCAAGTTAAAGATTAAAAAAAAATGAGATAACCAACCTTCAAATCTAACTTTGGTTTAGGAACATAACTGGAATTGCTGTCTTCCTGTCTGCCTCTGGTAGCTCGACGTCCAGCAGCAATACCCTCTGAGAAGACTCCACTAGAAAGCTATAAGAATGATATGGATTGAAAGTGAAGTAGAAAAGACAACAAACTCTTCCGTGAAGTTTTTCTTGACATTTTACCTGAATCACATTTGCAGCCCCTCGACCGCGTCCTCTTTCGCCTTTACCACGCTCACCTCTTCCTCTTCCCCGTTCTCCTCGAGATTTAGATGGCTCTTCTTTAACTTTAACTTCCCTGAAATATAGATGGCAAACTTAAGTGTGTGCACAAACATTTCACCTAGAAATAACAATCTATTCTATCCTTACTCTTTTGATTTGTTACGCTGAACATTGAGATTTGGGGCATAGTTTTTGCGAGCTTTATTGACTCCAAGGCCAAGAGCTCCACCTCGACCAACACTCCCAGAGCCAAGTGTCAAGTCACGAGGCTGTCTGAAAGATGGCAATCTAACTATTGAGTTGGAAGATCTTGAAGATCCTTCAATTTTAATTGTGGTTGCAGTTGGTTTAGCGGGTTTCTGTTCTTTCTCATCTGACATGGTGAGCTGTCAGAACAAAAACGGAGAAAAGCTATGTATATTTAATTTCAATAAAAAAAAATAGACTGAAAGGTTTCACTCATTAGAAAAGGCTTGTAAATTTAAAATCTAACATAAGTCTGTGACTTGATAACCTCACCACAAGAGTGGAGACATACAGGTTTTTAGACATATAACCGTCAAACAAAATGTTGACATCAGTTAAACAACTGAAAATTGGAATTGGAAATTTCACAGAGATAACTAAATGCATACAGAACACTTACACACTATATTGTTAAATAACAGATATCAAAACTCATGTGTATGGAAAGTAAAAGTAAACATTCATCGGGTCATCCATTCAGCGTCGTCGGTCGTCGGTTCATCCGGCAGAATCAAGCAGACAGTGGGCCCGGATAAGCGAAACGAAAGGGATTTCACAGTTGTAAGTCTGTGTGGATAAAATTTGGGATCCAGAAGAAATGTAATTCATTCCCCATCAATGACACGACAGTTTTCAAATGTTAACTACCTTTTACCAGGTGTTGTTGTCTGTGAGCTTAAAAGTACGCGCGTCAGCAGTTGAGTTATCCTTGTCCGGTCACAATCTCTGCTCTCAACAGGATTCGTGTCCAGATATCATCTAGCTGTATTTTTGGAAAGTGCCCAAATTAACAATGTCTGCTCTCAGCCAAGTGTCGAGTGACTGAGTTGTGACCTGGAATTTGATTGTTGACTGTGAGTCAGCTTTCACTATCAAGTGAAAGACTGAAAAAGTGAGTTCTAACGCACCACCCCATAAGAAAGTGACGCGGAATGCAGGAGAGTTGATAAACTCGGGGAAGAGTGAAGGCACGTCCCTCCTTAGCCTAGCCCACCTTACATGACAACATTTTAATGTCATTCATGTTTTGTAACCTTTCTTTGTTATTCTTGGCTGCCGTTCTATTGCACCAGCAGGGAAAAAGTTATTTCTCTTCGATCTCTATTTTCTTATTTTCCTGTTGTTGAGGTTGTGTGGTCGTTCATTTGGCAAAACAACTGGTATAGTTACCTCAATGTCAGATAAGCAGCATGATTAGGCAGTCTCATGTTTACCCAATATTTCTAATGTTTCTTATGAGGCACTCAATTTAATTAACTCCTACATCAGTGATCTTCTATTATCAAATTACTTTTGACATGTTATCTATTGGTTAGCATGTTCCCCAGTCTAACCAATCTTGGTTCAGAATCCAAGTGGTTACGGTAAATTTATGCCCAGAATTTCATGTTTTGTTATATTTGTTTTTGTCTTCTTACCTTTTAAATATTTTGGTATTGTTTCATTCATTGTGTAATGTTCTTGATTTAGTTATTAGAAGGGCCTGACCTAAGTTGATACTAAACATTACCAATGAACATAGTTGTACAATGGTTAATTTGTTTGTTTCTATTGCACTGCTAAAATAATCATTTCAAGCCTTTTGAAATTTCAGTGCTTTTTAGTTATCATGGTCAATGATTTTATTTGTTTTTGACAGTTATTGGTGGCTGAGGATATATACACAAAAATGTTATCTTATTTTTATTGTAGTACCTTATTTGTATCAAAGTGGATCAAACAATAAATTTAACAGTTGTCTTTCCATACACTAGGATTTCACGTTTGATTTCCTCATTTTCATTTTAAAAAAAATCAATTTTTAGTGAAGTACTGTACTGTTTGCATTTTTGGGGTCAAAGGTCATTTTGAGCATTTGTTTTTACTTTTTGTTGAAACTGGTTTTAGAATCATTGAAAAGTGTACCAATGGATTGATGGTTAAATGTCTGTCCTATGAGTTAATTTTGATTCCTTTCAATTACAGGTCTTTTCAGGTGTTTTGTTTTTTGCAAAACTCATTGCAGCTATGGCCCTGCGGGACTTGGTGGAAGCTGAGTGCGGAGGCTCTAACTCCCTGGTTAGACTTACTTCACACTTCACCACTGATCATGCTCTGAAAGATGAAGGGCTTCGAAGAGCATTTCCTCATCATGGAGAGCCATTTAGTGACTCTGACCAGGTAGTGTACAAATCTTATCTTTTCAATTCTTCTTGCTCTGAAGACTAGGTATTTCTGTGGTAAATTTTAAAGGAAATATAGCGAAAACTATCAAGATTTTCCTCTTTTTCCCTCGTATTTTAGCTTGTACAGCAGTTTCTGGAGGAAACCCTGGGAGCCTCTCCACAGACCTTTCGCATGGATTCACTTCTCCAAGAAATGCGGGAAATGGAGCAAAGTGGTCTTGCTCCCCGTCCCTCACCAGGGGTGGCTCAACTTGCTGCCGATCCAAGCTGCAACCCACAAGAGTGGGCTCAGCAATTTCTTGAAGCAGGAAAACATTTTGAAGTATGTTTGATTTCACAATAATAATTTCTCATTACTCCACTGTGCCCCAATATTCAGTTTAATGTGTTGAGTCTTGTCTCTTTAGGATGCTCCTGGCCATGGTGGAAATATATGGGCTGTTGATGGAAGTTCAAGTCTCCCCCCTATTGGAGCAGAGCGGGATGGTGGATCCAATGGACTCTCTGAGCTTGGCTTTGGACCTAAATGGGCGCAAGATTACTTGGAGTCTAGTGATTTGTAAGTTAAAATTCATGAAGTGATGCTATTTAATCGCTATTGCATCAAAAGATTATATGATAATAGTCCTATTTTTTTCACTAATTTGAAAATTGACATCATTCTTAAAACCAGGAAAGAAGCTGCAACTGGCAATGAACTATCTCTGGTTGATGCAGAAAATTGGATTGCAGAACTTACCCAAAATGATGCAGCAATAAGGCAAAAAGCTACGGAACTTGTCAATTCTGTTGATGATCCAAAGTTTGTCAACTCCAAGGTAAGTATCACAAGCTGTATGACATAAGTGTCTAAAGTGTTCCTTGTCGCTTTTAGAAGCAAATTAGGGTTATGTATGTTCCTCTCTTAATTGCTTTCTTTCAGTTGTCTGCACCATTCAATCAAGCACCCCTCTGTGATGAAGCCGAAGGCAGATTCAAAGTGAGCAATGACTTAGAAAGGATTGCTCCTTGTTGCCCCCTAGATACTTGTAATGTAGTGCATAATGTTTAGACATGTCACATAGATGAAGTACCGGATGCAATACCTTCCCTTCATCTTTTGCCATACAAACTTGTATAGTGTACCAGAAAATGTCAGCAAATGCTAGCAATTGATATTCAAGTCATGTAATTTGTAGATGGAATTGTTTTTATCACAAATCTTCACCAGAGTGCTGCTAATGTGGTGGATTCCTGACTGCGCTGTAGAGTTTCTGATCATTGTGCAATGCATTTTTCCTAAATAGTCTACATTGATGTCTTTAAAAAATTATTTTCAGTTCATGAAGTTCATGCGCCAAGTTGGAGATGGTGAAATTTCTTTGGATTCCAAAAGAGATGGAACTGATTTGAAGGAATCAGCTGCAGGTTCTGTAGCAAGCTCTTGGGCTCGTGAATTTGCTAACACATGGGGTGAAGAATTGGCTTCTGGCTCAACAAAATCCTCCTCCTGGGGGGAGGAATTTGGGAAAACATTTGGTGGTAAGCCTAAATCTGTCCTTGTAAGAGAGCAATTTAATCTGGGCTATAAATCAGATCTATTGTGACCATTGTCTCTGAATTTGACAGCTGTTGGTGATGATAATGTTGCGAAACCTGATCTTGCTGATGGTCCTGAGGCTGCTGGTTTGGATGATATCACAAACCAATTTTGGGACAAACTTCAGGAGCAATGGAGCAAACTGGAAGAACATAAATGGTTGAGTGATTTCAGTGATTTCTCGGACCCTTTCAAGGTTAGTTTGTAAAAATCTTCTTTGTGCTTTTTAAAGGATTAGCCAATAAGCTGTACAGGGTTTCTTTCCCCCTCTTTTGCTTATATCCTTTTCATATAAACTTCTGGTTGTGGCTGTACCCATTTCCAGTTCATGTATCTAAGTTTCAGTCACTTTGAAATGTTGTACAAATTTTTTTAAAATCAATTCTCTGAATCCTAAATCCGATTGATGCCACACATTTCCTATTTCTATTCGTAACACACAATATTAAATTGATCTCCAATTACTATGTGGTGTATGTATAGTTATATGCAGTAATTCTGACTTTTAACATTCCTCCCTTCTCCTTCTCTGTTTCCCTTGGCATTCTATGGGGCTTCTTTTTTTAACTTTTGCTTACTTTCTTTTATTTTTCTTGTCCAATCGTTTTCATTTCCATGATACATTTTCAAACATGGTCTTCCTCTTTGCTTCATGTTTTGTCCCTGTTTTTCTATCTATCTCTCTCTCTCCCTCTCTCTTCTCAATTGGATTTTGAACTCTTCTATCTTTTGATGTTTCTACTACTGTTGTTGTTACTTTTGCCTTTATCTATTTTTGAGTAGGCCTTCAATAAGGTAATAGTATGTCTTATTCTATCTGTGGTATAGTCTATTCCAAACTGGTTTAGAACCTTCCCTCTCCAAAATACAATGAATAAATTGATAGTGCCTTATTTGGGGTTGAGGAACAAAGTGCTTCATGCAATTAAACTGGAAAACGCTTTTTCTCTTGGCTTGCTAAAATGCCTGCTGGGCCTGCAAATGTCATTCATTAGCCCCCTTTCTTTGCGTTATTTGAAAGTTTCACTTTCAGACCAGAGCCTGTAAGCTATACACCAGTTTAGTATAGACTATTGTGTTAGTTGAGAGCAAAGACTGATAATATGTAGACCAAGTTAATGTAATGTGTCATTGTTGTGAGGATGACATGATGACACGGGTTGAAATAGAGTCTAACCGGAGACTTTGTGCAGAAGTGTTTGTCGTCTGTTAAATTGGTCTATTTCACGTGTTGAGGAGCTCTCTCTTGAGGAAGGTGAGACATTCCAATCTCATTTTCAACCGTGAATACAATAGATGAGTCAGTATAGCTATATTTCAATGGTAACTGCTGCATCTACCAACATTTGTCTTTGCCTTCAACTTTATGAATGAGACTGCTATTTATGTACTACTGTTTGCGTTTGTTTCCTTCATTTTGTATTTCATTTTTATTTTTGCAAACCTCTATCTCTTAATCAATTAAATCAGTGTAGAAATCTGAATAGAAGGTATACATGTACCTTTACCTAATTTCTTTTTCCTTCTCTTTTTCTTATGAAGCAGTCTAGCCTTTTGTAGACGTTTTCTCTGTGAAAGGCATGTCTGGTCTGGTTTTGTGTTGGCATTGTTGAACTTGGATTTTGACTAACTTGTATTGTTTTTGATTTTGAGTTTTACATCTGCATGCCATTTTCTTTATTTGAATGTGCAGGGTACAAGTTTTTCATCACTTCACACTAAGCTCATTTTGTCACATCCTTCCCCATACTTCCTACTCCTTTCCTGTTCATCCTTTCCTTGGAACCCCCATTTCGATTACAAATTTGCAGGAGTATCAATTCGAAAGTGAGAACCCCATGCGAGATACGGAAGACCCATTTGAAGAAGGCAAACGACGTCTGGAACAACATGATATACCTTCAGCCGTGTTATGTTTCGAGGCAGCGTGTCAAGCCAATCCAGAAAATGCTCTTGCCTGGCAGTATTTAGGTACTACTCAAGCTGAAAATGAACAGGTCAGAGAACCATACTAAAGACATCAATTTATTTTTCATCTTATTTTTCAAGTAGTTGTTCACACTCTATTTTATTATTGTGTTTTGTAATTTCTAGGATCCTCATGCGATTGCTGCTCTAAAGAAATGCCTTTCTCTTGATCCCAAAAATTTGACTGCTCTTATGGGTCTTGCTGTGAGCTTTACAAATGAAAACTTCCAGAACCAGGCTTGCCATGCTCTTAAGGTAAAGTGTGTCAAGTTTTTATTTTTATGTTATAAAGTACAATGAAAAGAAACAATTAAATCAAATATTTTTCAGGAATGGTTGAAAATGAATACAAAATATACCGACCTAGTAACTGACGACACAAGCAATTTTTCTCGCACTCTTGGAGCTATTACATCCATAATGCCAGAGTATGTTCTCCACTCTCTTTATCCTTTCTTGGGTTGTGTTTACATGTGTTCACTCATTAGGTTAATATATAACTACAACTTGTGTTAACTTTTCTGTTTCTTCTAGTGGTGTTCATCAACATGTTCTTGACTTGTATATAAAGGCAGCTAGAAGAAACCCTTCTGGTACAATTGATCCAGATGTTCAATGTGGTCTAGGTGTCCTTTTCAATCTATCTTCTGAATATGACAAAGCTGTGGAATGTTTTAAAGCAGCTTTGGAAGTTCGTGAAGATGTAAGTATTGTATTGGCGATGCTTTAATGGTTCACCATCCCAATCTCATGTTCAGAATATTTTCATGTAACTACTAAAAATAACAACAACAAAAAAACATGCACATCTTAACAGAGTTGTCATTATTTGTTTATCAGGACTTCCGCATGTGGAACCGACTGGGTGCAACTTTAGCCAATGGAAACCGTTCTGAGGAAGCTGTTGATGCTTATCACAATGCATTACAACTCTTCCCAGGTTTTGTAAGAGCCCGATACAATCTTGGCATTACATGTGTGAACCTAGGAGCTCTCAGGTAATTTTGAAATAATTTGCTGCTGACCATCCACACTTAATATATCCCGCCGTCATAGATTCTGCTCATACTGGCTATCTTTTACAGGGAAGCTGCAGAGCATTTTCTAACAGCTATTAATCAACAAGCAGCTGGTCGAGGGGCTAAAGGAGAACGAGTCTCACCTGTGAATCCTGTTATGTCTGATTCAATATGGTCTACACTTAAAACTGTTGTATCTCTGCTGGACAGACAGGATTTGTTCCCAGTGGTTGAAGCCAGGTCAGAGCAGTAGTGTTGAACATTTCAGCTTTTTACATATCTTGATCGATTGAGATGCAAGGCTGTACCAGCTTAAGCGAGTGCTCTCGGAGAGCAGAGAGCAGAGAGCACGTCAGCTATCTTCCTGATTTTACTCGTTTTCCGCGGTATTTATTACAACTACTCGACATGAATATTAATAAAAGATCATTTAAGTGCGATTTTGACAAGTTTTCTGCACCCGAGAAATGTGCAGTGTGCAGTATGCCGAAAGGAAGTTGACCCCAGGCCAGGCGCGCCAGATGCCACCCAGCGCCACCTAGCGGCGCGAGCGAATACTGGAAGTGTTTGAGTTGTTCGGCGTACTGCACACTGCTCATTTCTCGGGTGCAGAACACTTGTCAAAATCGCACTTAGACGATCAATTATTAATATTCATGTCGAGCAGTTGTAATAAATACCGCGGAAAACGAGTAAAATCAGGAAGATAGCTGACGTGCTCTCTGCTCTCCGAGAGCACTCGCTTAAGCTGATACAGCCCAAGACTGTGAAGTACTGTAACATAGATGTGCACAAATAAAATGATTTCAACTGTTTCCATTTCCTTACAGAGACGTTAAAAGATTAAATGCAGAATTTGAAATGGACTGAAATTGGACACTTTCAGTCTTTAGGTATAGATCAGAATTTGTATATAGAAATGACCATTTCAACATAGCAATACCCTAATGAATCAAGAGTGGTGAAGTCCATAGCACCCTCCAATTCTTAAATTGGTGAGTATGCACTTGGTCAAAGTTTGCATCACAGTGGGTACTGGTGCATATGTAACTTTAGCTCTCAAAATGTCACCAAATATTATTGTTTTTCTTTTTTTTTTGTTGAATATTATGTCTTAGTTAGAATAACCTACTGTAAGCATAAGATTGGTGCCAGAGGGTGACTGATTAATGGTCAAATTCTGTGCAAAGTTCACCAGTGTACCGTGTTGTAACTCATGAGCTTGCAAAATTATATTAATGGTTACAGGGTCATTTTTTCTCAAGTAATTTATAGCTAAAAATTGTGGGCTGTCAATGATAGAGTTAAGCATTTGAATCAATTATTTGAAGCTAGATTTGTTTAATTCCCAATTAAATTCTGGAATTGAACTTTGGCTTGTTTTGAGAAAAAGCAGTACAGAGAGGGTACACCCTTGATCCAAATTCTGAAAATCCTTATTCACTTCAGTGTTGGTTCTGACTTCTTCAAGTCCAATACTGCATGGGAGTGAATTTGATTATCCATACTTGGTCACCCTCTAACCCACCATGGAGAATACATTATCGCAATCATATGGTATAAGATTTACCCTGTTTTGTTTTCTATGAAGTTATTCTGATTTGAATTGTAAGTCATGTGATTGAAAATCCTCTATCAAAGTTTCTGTGAATCCTTTTTGCCATGGAGTGGTAGCCAAACTGAAGTTCAATAAGAATTGAATGCAATTATGCACATAATAATAAACTGTGAGAATGGGATTTAATGATCAGTGGATGAGATGATAAAAAAAGAAAGTGTTAAAAATGTATGTGCTGATTGATATACCATTCTAATGTTTAAGGGCTGGAACAGAAAACTTGACTCTATGAGGATGGTTTGAGATCAGTGGTAACCATCCTGAATGGAACCTCAATTGCTCTGGTTGGTAAATTAAGATAAGGGAAGGGTTTTGTGAACTTATTGGTCTTTCTTTTATTTCTTGGCTTTATATTGGGCCAACTCTTCTCTAGTAACTTCTTTTTACATTAAATTGAAAATATTTTTGATACTATTTGTTAAACCTGTGAATAAAACTGCTAGTAAAGTGCCTACATGTGTAAATACGTACTTTCATGTATAGGAGTTTCTCATTCTTCATACATTTTGTGCTTTGTAATAGCACACTCACTTGTTTGTGTGAGTCAAATTTGTTTGTTTTTTTCTAAATTGTTAGTGGTTGGTTACCATTGTTCTTTTGGTTAACGCATCCTTGGATTTCTTTCATGGATATATGTCTACCATTCTGTTTTAAATTTTTTGATTATTTTTTTGTCTATTTGTTATTGCAATACTCTTGTAGGTTACTCGAGAAAATGAGCTGACATGTTACTTTTTTTTTATAGTAATCTAATGAACATAGGTTCAGGTCTTAATGTAACAGAAGCAGTAATCTTCTGTAACTCAACTTCTAATTTTGTTTTGGAGGCTCATTAGCT
>NW_026267265.1:715584-726180 GCF_000697945.3 Frankliniella occidentalis | reverse complement strand
TAAATGTTAGTGAATACTTGATGGCAAGTATCTCAAGTATCTCGCAATTTTGTTTTTGGTTCTTTAAAATTTTGAGGGGTTGAATCAGCCAACTTATGTCAAGGTCTCGGCCGCTTAAAGTCTTTGAGTAATGTATGTAGTTTCATTTTTGTGTCCTATTTTAACAAGTGTAAACTGCCCATTCTTTGGATAGTTTTCATGATAATTATTGTTATTGTTATTATGTGCCTCTTTAATAATTACTGTATATCTTTTTATGTAGCTGCATTCAACTCTTCTACATAAACTTGTCCACCTATGATTTGATACTGTTTTTAGGAAGAAGACTATGACATGTTCAAACACTGTTATTGTATAGTGAAATTATGGAAAATTTACTACATTCTGATCCCATCTCAGTACTGCCATGTCTTTAACTCTGCTGATTCTAATCTAAATTTATCCAAAATTACTGTCACATCTACAAAAGGATGTAAGTTTCTTTTCCTTTGTGAAATTACAAATTACACACTTTGCTATTGGCCTCATCATGATACTGATGTTTTACTTATTGTGGTGCAAGAATTTTTTGTAAGCTCGTAATAGGTATAAGGGGGTGTGAAGCATAGAGCAGTAGTACATCTGCAAGGCAAATAGGATTTGAAGTGCTTTTTGCTGATCAGAATAAATCCTGTTGGATTATCCTTAAAAGAGGTGGTGTACTTTTAATAGTTTCTGTTGGTGGTGGTTGATGATATTGAGACTGCCTCTCACTTGACTTGCTTGAGTTTGTCTGTTTTTCTTTTATTGATGTAGTAGCGTCTGGTGGGCGTGAGTATCTGCAATTTCCAGTCTTTACTTCTCTCATATTGTAGTTTAATTGGTGAAAGATGACATGGATGGTTAGGGAAATGGTTGGCATGTTGCATCCTGTTTTGTGCATTGCCAAATCTTGAAGAATTTAATTGATAGTGCATTTTCCTGGATCTTTTACCATGTACTTTGGATCACAGTATCATAGTCCCTTTCTATATTACATGTTGTTATCAGCCTCAGCTGGTATGTTTGATTCTTTTGTCAAATTTTTTTGTGGTATTTTTGGGACACTACTTATGATCCTCTTGTCACTTGTCATTTGTATACCTGTGGCCTGTTATCAATTTTATCTTTCTCTTTCTTTTATACCTTTTTTTATGTTTTCTGTTCAGATTTGTTTTCCCAAAGTTTTTTTTCCCAAGTGAGGTTCTTACAGGCAAAGGTATTTAACTTCTATGTAAAGTAATCCCTTTACTTTGAATAACCTGAAATATTTTTCTTTAAAATTGAGAATGAATGAAAGAAAGAAGTATCAGGAGGGAGAATTCTTCTCAATCCTTGACTAAGAACTTTCTTGTTTTCAACTATCGGGCTTCTGCATGTGACATTCTCATTGAAAAGCAATCCTGTTTTAGCTTGTGAATTTAATACCATCAATTGTACAATGATATTCATAAAAGTCAGTGGTAGAAACATCCAGTCTATCGATTTTGTGGTTTGTTTCCATGTGTAATAATTCTTTGTTCTTAAAATCTTTACACATTTAGTGTTCAATTTTGATTTTTTACCGTAATTAGTCAGTGCATTGTTTGTTTTTTCTTTAAAAAAAAAATGAAGTGCTAAAACAGATCTTCCTGCAGTGAGTTAGTATCAACTCTGTTTTGCTTTCCGCTTTGAATAAGTTTATGTCTTTTTGTTTTCTGTACCTTGTAAAACAGTTTACAGTTATTGATTACAATCTTGAAGGAGAAAATAAAGGAATACATATTGTTGAATGAACATTTTTATAACAACTGCTAAAACAATGAGATAAGGCACCAAAGTATGAACTTGATACAAGGTCATCACACATGTGTTTTCAAAAACGATGCTATTAATTGAGTATCTCTTTCCAGCCACCCAACATTCACCCTGATTTTTTCAATGGCTTGATCAATGGTCCGTTCCATTCCTAACACTTTGTGATTCTTAGAAAATTCTTCCAGATCAGTAGCCATGTTGTCTGATGCAGCATGAGAAAATACTCCTGAGATGAAATGGGGTAGGGCAAATGATCCAGCCTGAAAATAAAGTTGCATTTTAAACATTTCAGTTAAAAATTTGGCAAAGATATTTTGATGTTGTTTAAGTTCAATACAGACATATCCTTCAAAAATGTTTTTCCAGTGATGCTGGGTGTAATTCCACACTTGTTCTCGTCCCGTACGGGTTTGCGATATTGCACTGAGTACATCCAGAGAAGTCTCCTTCCTTACATGTTTCTAGGATACAAACAATTTTTTTTTTTTCAAAAAAAGAGAACAAAAAATATTATACATATGTACATATCTTCCTCTGGATTCATTATTAAGAGGAATCTATACTCACAGACAGAGCAAAGTTCAGCAACTGACTGATCAGAACTTGGTCCTTCATTGCAGCGAGAGCATACAATATTCTCTCTTTCTCCTCCTGAAGTGAAGCCGCATGGTACATCTGACAGAATGAAAAGAATACAAAATTTATTGACACAGAATATAAACAAACTTAGAAATATCATTGGCTGATCTGTACTTACATCAATGACAGATTTGTAAAGATCTTGGTTGGCATTTTTAACACCAATGGCATACACTACACCACGGAGATCAGGCAGCACCTCCAATGAACCATCTAAATGAGCCTTTAAACGTTTCTCAGCTTCAGTAATTACAGTTTCATCCTCAAATTCACCAAGAAGATCCAAAATCGAACTACGAAGCAATTTGTCCTCATGACCTAAGAGACAAATTAAGTAAATTAAGTATGTACTAAATTGTACAGGATTAAAGAAAGAAGAGAAATGCATACTTTCATTAGGCTTTGGATCCCAAGAAATATTTTGTCTTATCTCATGAAGTAGTTTTCGCCCAAAAGCCATGTAATGGCTTAGAATAGAATCATCAGCATATTCAACGAGCTTCTTCAATCTCATTAAGACACTACTCATAGTGCTCCACACCATGCAACTATCTTCCTTTGACATTGATAGCAGAAGGTCAAGAATCTTGTCAGATGTACTGTAGCCTCCCTGTACCTAATATGAAATTTGAGGAATAATATTAACTTATGGGTATTATAGATAAGATGACCTCTCCTCACATACTGACAATATAAAAAAAAAGAAATACTTACAAGAGCAAAAAGATCATCAAGAAGACCAAGACGATCAATAGGTGGAAGAGAGAGATTAGATATTGCTGGCATGAGATTTTCCAGCATATCTGGGGAATAATGAACTCTGTAGAAACCATACTGACCAGGGTTCAATTTCACCCAGTCATTTTTGTTCAAACCATTAATGAACAAAACATCTTCTTTAGATGCTAATTCAAATCTACCGGTACTGTTACCCTGTGTTTTTTCAGTTCTGTATTCCATAGGAATTATCCAATTTTCAAATTTAGAATCTGATGGAAAACACATTTATAGAAATCATTCCTCAAAATAAGCAGTAAGGATTAAAAATGCAAAGAAAAGAGTAGTAAGTAAGAAATAAATATTTAAGTTAAAAGTAAAAGTCTCACCTGACTCATTTCCAGATGCACAAAATTTGTACTGTTTCAGTAGAAGTTTGCACTTATTTCCTACTTGCTCTCTTTCAACAAATATCACTGGATAACCAGATAATTTTGTCCAATTAGGCATAATGGATGAGATGGGTTTCTGGGAAGCCTCCTCCAAAACTTTCCACAAGTCATTAGTTGAGGCATTTTTGTACTGGAACTTGTTCAAGTACATGTTCATCCCCCTCTCAAAGTCCTAATTAATTATACCGTAATAACACTGATTACTTTTTTTGCAGCCCATATAGATTATAGATTTCTAGAACAAAGGCACTTACATCATCACCAATGTATCCATGTAACATTCGAATTAATGAAGCCCCTTTATTGTATGAAATATCATCAAAAATTTCATCAACATGCAATGGATGTTTAACGGGTACCTGGAAAGGCAAGAATGAGAGAAAAGTAGTTTTAAAGATAAGTGACACTGAATGAATCTTTTTTATCTACCCTTACCTCAACAGGATGACTTGTTTTGAGGGCATCCATTTTCATAGCAGGGCTATAAACAAGAGTTATAAACTGGTTCCAAATGTTATAATCAGGAAACAGCTTTGCCACACTCAAAAATTCCATGAAGGTTGCGTAACCTTCATTCAACCATAAATGATCCCACCATTCCTGTCAGAGATACAAAATATCTAAATTATATACAATTATATACAATTATATACAATACAATCAAGAGAAAATATACTACTAAAAGAAGAATTTAGAGTCCCAGTTTGCCAGTTTGTTGCATATTGATTTTTTCTTAGTTTTCTTACCATAGTAACAAGATTCCCAAACCACTGATGAGCGATTTCATGAGCAACAATAAGGGCAATGTATTGTATTCTTTTGGCAGAGCTGACTTTAGGATCAACCAGTAGACATGTTTCTCTATATGTAATCAATCCCCAGTTTTCCATAGCACCTAACAAAGAGAATTTCAAGGCACAGAATGAGTGGTGGGAGTAGGTAGATGGAATAAAAGTAAACAGTGTTTAGCATTCCAAAAATTAATTCAGTTTAAATATTTCTGCTGATGACTTACCAAATGATAAACTGGGCACTGCAATCAAATCCATTTTAGGCAAAGGGTACAAAATTTTGAAGAAGTCTTCAAAATAAGGCAGAACTTTTACTGCTGCATCCAAGGCAAATTGTCCCTGTTCTTGCTTTTTCAGTGGGGTATAAACTCGTACTTTGACTCCCTTTGGGGTTGACTGTTCAATATAGTCAAACTCTCCAACCACAACAGCCACAAGATATGTCGACATGATTGGACTTCTGGCAAAGCGCACCAGCTTGTGATCCAATTCTATAACTTCACTTGAAATGGGCTGTACAACATAAGCATGATGGTAATATTCGAGATTTAAATTTTTTTAAATGTATCTTTTATAAGCAACACTCACCATATTGGATAAAGCCACCCTGTCCTTTGCAC
Organism: Frankliniella occidentalis; assembly: GCF_000697945.3. Lineage (NCBI taxonomy): Eukaryota > Metazoa > Arthropoda > Insecta > Thysanoptera > Thripidae > Frankliniella > Frankliniella occidentalis. The sequence continues at coordinate 721,146 of NW_026267265.1, read as the reverse complement.
AACAAACAGTAATATCAAACGTTGCTTTAAATGAAGGCTCATCCCAACAAGGAAAACATCGATGAGCCTTGCTGGCTTCAAATTGAGTGATTGCACAAACTCGTTCCTCTCCATCACAACTAAATTTAAAATAAGATGTTATAAATGAATCAGAAACATTCACTACAGGATTACAGATAGACATAAAATTTGACAAAAGTTACCTAGTATATTTGGCTTGGTAAAATCCTCGAAAGTTATCATCTAATAAACCTTTAAACTTTAAAGACAATGTGTACGAGCCAACTTGCAGACCACTAGGCACGTCCAAAGTTATGGACTCATTATAATCACAAGTGGAAAGCCCGGTGCACAGTTTGTCATCCCCTGACCGTAGTTCCACATCACTCAATTCAAGATCAATGCTATGAAATTTCACTTGATTGGTTGGAGAGCTGACCTAAAAGAACGGGAGAATAGAAACAGTACAAATACTGGTATGATTGTTTACACAACCATGTAGGGTTATGAAACATCACCAAATTCGAAAAGATGATTATTTGAACTTATTCATCTCTTACCATCAAGCTCACGACCACTTTTCCCTCAAAGGTGCAAGATTGCAAATCTGGCTTCAAATATAAATCGTAATGTGTCGGAGTGACACACTTTGGCAGCTTTTCATACTGCTGATGAGAGTCTAAAACCATGATTAAGGTTTATTTTCTTTTATAAAAACATAAAGCTTTCGAAGGGAAAGTGGACTCTGATTTGCTTTGTAAGATAAGACGCTGACGCTGACGCACACAGTAGTCAGGTAACTCCGAAAAAAATTTACAGCACAATCAGGGCAGACCGTCTATTTCTTCCCTCCGCTATATTTTGAATATGCCGGATTTTCCCGCCACAAGTGGCCGAAGGCCGTGGCCGTAGAGATGCGTTATCTCGTAGCCACAACAAGAAGAAGAAAAACATGACCACTGGTTTCCTTAAGTTTTAGAAGGTCTGTTGCGGTTCTTTTCCGGTTAGAGTGTAAATCGCTAAAATGGTGAGTGTGCCCGTAGCTCCTGAAAATTATCTTGTAACATCCAGGGCCTAGGCGCTTTTAATTAGTGTTGCTCAATTGCAAAATAAAATGGTATGTCCAAGAATTTCATAGTGATGGGTCGGTATATTCCATACAGATAAGATACTATTGTACTTGACGTGTCAGCCTCACACCCGCCGTTGCAGTCTTAGCTATTTGAAAAGCCCCTGCGGTATTGATTTCGTTCGAAGTTTTCAAAAGTTTCAGTTGTGTTGCTAATGTCGTATCACCTTTTAATGGCTAAGTGATTGTAACACCTGAAGGCTTTAGCTCTCGAGACCTTAATGGGGGTTCACATGCAGTTGAGGTTATACCGGAGTTCACACATGGCCGGCGTTGTTTTGCCTTGAATCCAATTTTCGTCATAGTGATGGATAGACCCTCTTAAGGCTTATGTTTAGATGCATAACTTTCGTAGATCACTCATGTAGTTTTGGGTACTTTATCGTTTGTTTACGTAAATTGAGCGCTAAGTCAGGTTATGTTTTGGTTAGCTCAGCCTATGCCATCGTCGTTCAATTTCTGTATTCCCATAGTGTATCTCTACCTACTGCTTTTTCGTTTCAGGCGAGGGGACCTAAGAAGCATTTGAAGCGCCTTCATGCCCCCAAGGCATGGATGTTGGACAAATTGGGTGGTGTTTTCGCACCACGACCAAGCACTGGTCCCCACAAGCTCAGGGAATCACTTCCCTTGGTGATCTTCTTGAGGAACCGTCTTAAATATGCCCTCACAAACTGTGAAGTTAAGAAGATCGTCATGCAGCGCCTCATTAAGGTTGACGGCAAGGTCCGAACGGACCCCAACTACCCTGCTGGTTTTATGGGTGAGTTATTGCTGCTGTACCTCAGAATTTGCCTAATTTGGTCTCTAAGTTAAATGTTTCTGTGATGATTCATGCCTCTGATCTCATGAAGACATGCATGGGGAACAACCTGAGAAACATAATTTTCCATTCTCCTTTGGACACCACTCAGAGTATCCGGAAGGAACTGTTCTGTCCTGTTCTTTGAAAAAGACGAATCTCAGCCATTTTAACTCTTCGGCAGTACTTTTAAAGAGAAATCTGCATGTTGCATGTTCTTCGAATTCCAGTCTTAACTTATGCCTCTGATGACAATGACAACCCTTGAAGGGGGAAGTTAGGAATCTAAGTTAGTGTTCACTAGGTCCTGGGTCCTCTGTCACAATTGTGCTTATTACGTTACTAATATTCCTATTTTTCCACTAGATGTCATCTCCATTGAGAAGACCAACGAAAACTTCCGTCTCATCTATGATGTCAAGGGTCGTTTCACCATCCACCGCATCACTGCTGATGAAGCCAAAGTAAGTCACTCTGCCTCCTCTGAGATGGAATTATGTGAAATTTGTCACAACACTCAATGCTAACTTTCTATTACAGTACAAGCTTTGCAAGGTGAAGAGAGTTCAGGTTGGTCCCAGGGGCATCCCATTCCTTGTTTCCCATGATGGCCGCACCATCAGATACCCTGACCCAGCAATTAAGGTCAATGACACCATCCAGCTTGATATTTCTACCAGCAAGATTATGGACTACATTAGCTTTGACTCAGGTATGCATCACACTTGACTTCTGTTCAATTTAGCTCTGTGATGATCAATACTTAATGGCACACCATTGAATGACATTGATAATACTCTTACTCATCTGAGATTTGATAATTTAGTCTCTTGTAACATTTGTGATATCACCTGACATCATTTTTATTTTACAGGCAATCTTTGCATGATCACTGGAGGTCGTAACTTGGGGCGTGTTGGTACAGTCGTCAACCGCGAGAGGCATCCTGGATCATTCGATATTGTTCACATCAAGGATAGCCAGGGTCATGTTTTTGCCACCCGGTAAGTTTGATTCATTTGACATGCGTGGCCTGATCGAAGCCATTGTAAGCTCTGTAGCTTATCTTGGTCAAAACAAGGCCTAAATTACTTTTCTTCATCGGTCGCTTGTTGAGCCTAAACTCATGGCCCCTGAGCATTACCCATGGATGAATACAGTCCACATATAACACAAGTGTGTGGGCCTGATCGAAGCCATTTTCAGCTTAATAGCTTAAATTGGTCAAAACAAGGCCCAGATTGAATTTCACCTTTCGGTCGCTTGTTGAACCTTCTTTTGATAGTCTTTGAGCATTACCCTAGGTTGAAAACAGCTGCAGACCTTTTCCCCCTTATCTTTTCCACGGCCTAATCGAAGCCAATTGTAGGGCCCTAGCTTACAATTGGTCAAATTAAGGCCAAGATTACTTTTCACCGTCGGTCGCTTGTCGAGCCCTAATTTCATGGCCCTTGAGCATTACCCAAGGTTGAAAACAACCATGACTAATGGTGCCTCACTTATTCCATTTTATAAATTCAGGATCTAACTTTTTTCTTTCCTTTTTTGCAGTTTGCACAACGTATTCATCATTGGCAAGGGCACCAAGGCTTACGTCTCCTTGCCTAAGGGCAAGGGAGTCAAGCTCAGCATTTCAGAGGAGCGCGACAAGAGGCTAGCTGCCAAAGCTACTTCTGGTTGAAGTTAATTTGTTATGGTGCTGTAATAAAAATTGAAAAATCATTTTATGCGTGATGCTTATCCTTGTTTTTCTGGGTCACTTAAATTTGAGATGACATTGGAGGTGGACAATTTCCATTTTATTTTGACTTAGTGTCGTACAAAACAATTTCTCAATGAATTCCATCTCTCCCAGTGTTCATGGTGTCAGTGAGAGCTAGACAGAATCCATTGTGAAGCATGCACACACAACGCCGGTGTAAGTTCTTATGAAGAGACTCGACAGACTCGAGCTTTCAATATTTGGTCTCCACGGCTGGCTTCACATGAGTTCGTGTTTTTCTCTTGCCCCCGCTCAGTACGCCGGATACGCTGCTTCATAGATGGGCTGGTGGGGGTGGCCTCCGTGCAGAGGGAGGGGCACAGGGAGATGGAGAGCGGAGGCGTGGGCGTGCACAGGGGCGGGGGGCGGGTGAACGGCCTTCCCCGACTTGGTGACGACGGCGTTGAAGCCGTTGTGGCCGTCAGCGGTGTAGGACACGGTGCGGATGGTGCCATCGGGCTCGACCAGAGAGTACTCGCCCTTGACTACGTCCCCATCACGCTCCTCCCATTGGCTCTTGTGGTCGCCCGTGTGCGGGTCGTTTACGCCGTAGTTGAATGCGTACTTGGGCGGCGCCTGCGTGTCAAGATGAACAAAACGGGATGCATAGAATAACAAAGTGCATCTATAGAGCTACGACGGGAGTATTCTTTCTCTGGTTTGAGTGTAAACTGTTGATCGGCGTTACTTACATAGTAGTCCGCTCCGTGGTAGGCGGGGGCGGCGGCGTAGGCAGGGGCGGCGTGGTACGGGCTGGCCAGAGCGGGCAGCGGGGCGGCGGCGTAGTTGAGGGCGGCCGGACTCACGGCGCTGATGCCGCCGTAGCCGCTGTAGCCCCCGGGGTAGTTGCTGAGGTAGCCTGCTCGGGCGACGCCGAGGGTCGCCGACAGCGCCAGGAACGCGATCTGAAAACAGGCGTGTCATGTTCTCTCGGGAGTCCGCGTTTGTCGAGGCGTGGCGCATCCGAGCACTTTTGATGCGCGATCGCGGAGGAACCGTGTAATCAAGCGGCAAATCCGAGCCATAAAAAAGAAGAAGAAGAAAAACGACGTCGCCAAGGGTGGAGTCCTCGTTGCGCCAACCAGAGCGTTACCTCAGACCCTATCCTCTGCTCAATGTCAACCTTGTTATCTAGACGGTGTGGCGGCTTGGTGGTGGGGGAGGGTCCTTTCAGCATTTCTCTTGCGCCCCCCCTCCTCCCCCTTTGCTCCATCAGAGTGACTTATTTTTGGCCTTGTTAACAGGGACCTGGACATGAGTGAGTGCCCACCCAGCAGACTAGGGCCTCATGGGATGGGTTCTTCGCTTACCGCAACTTAGTCTAAACTCCGACGCCCCGCCACCAAGGCGCGGCGCTCGGTGACACAGGCGACACCTCAAAGCCATCCCCGCGTAACGGCTGACCGCAAGTCTGCGACGCGCGACACGTCCTGTAAATGGCCGAGCCTCGGGTTCACTCGTTCACACCCGGTCGGAATTCCCTGCTGGGGGACCAGGGACCAGTTATCATTGCAGCTCGCGGGTCGAAAACATTGTTGCTTCAGACCACGACTCCAGCCCCACCTAAAGTTTGAGCTGATGAGGATAATCCATAGTGCGCTGGCGGTGGTGCGGGGCGGGCGTCCTCCTACCTGTTGGAGTCCCGACATGTTCACAGTCGTGATGGAGAAGAAGATATGTTCGGACAGAGATCACACACTGGGCACACGCGCACACTTTGTTCCCGACGCACTCGCTGATCACAACTGACTTGCCACTGACCGGGCGTCGCCTTCTTTTATAAGACGCGCCCCTGTCCTGCTGGCTAGCTGGACGCAGTGGACCGGAGGGGGGCGGGGAGTAGTGGGAGAAAGGGGGCGGGAGCGCTTG
>NW_026267265.1:704816-710919 GCF_000697945.3 Frankliniella occidentalis | reverse complement strand
TATCCCATTATTCCAAAATTGACTCATTGTCCCTACTTTATAAATCTGAATATTCTAGACCTTTGTTGGCATCCAGAGGTGTACATCCAGTTAAATACAGATATGGATAATGAACCAAGAGAATTAATGATAAATAAAAATTTTATTTTACATAGCTTCCACAAGTGTAATTTGAGTACATCAAGAGCACATATTACGATGCTTAAAGTACCAGAGCATGGTGTTTCTTGATTTACAATAATACTAAGAATAACAAACATTTAACAAAACCACATCAACTTGATCAGCAATTGATTTTTACAGATAATTAACATAAAAACAATTTCAGAATTAACAAAGAGTACACACGACATAGTGTCTTCTACATAATTGATTGTATAAGCCTCATATACATATTTGATCATTTTTAATTGAGTACTTATAAGCTTACAGAATACTGCAAGTATGAGTAATCTAACAGAACATTTCCTCCATCAGTACGTACATTTACAAGAATGAGTTGCACACAAATGAGATACCTTAAATTACTACTTAATAGACGATTATATTATACATGTGGAAAAGAAACAAAATTTGAAGACGTTCCAAACTGTCCAACTTTAAGGTACATATGTGGATATTTTTGAGATTAGTCTGATGTCCTTCTCAAGATTACTTCAGCAAAGAATAAATACAACTACAGTAGCATGAGCAATAATGACAAACATACACAGCATTCTATTTTCAATGGCCACATTCTGAGCATCCGTCCAAAGAACATGGAAATGACTTAACATGAAGAACCAAATGGTGACCAGAATGATCCTAAATAGGGCACAGAAAACAGGGATGGCTTAAAATTTCACAACTTTGATTTAATTAGACGATAATAAAGTACTCTTGAAGATTAAACGTACCTCTGTGACAAGTGAGCAGGCAAGTTCTCGGCAGTCTGATGTCTGGCAAAGAAGACACCAATGAGGTCTCAATAAAAGCTTTTAAACTTAGATACGCAGCATTCTAGGAAACTTGCGTTGAGCCCAAGCAATGAATCCGTCTGAAATGTAAGTATGGGAATAACAGTTAGAAAGTGTGACAATCACAGACGTAAAGGGCATGTGATTAGGCACAACCAAATTCAACTAATTACTAGCTTGAGATGGATTCATTATGGTCACTTAGTTTTTCAAGAGCAAGGTCTTTCCATTTCTGGTCCTGCTCTTTTAAAGTCAATGTCGTGTCACCACTGTCGGATTCAGGATCTGGCAACTCAGCTACTGGTACAGCAATATCATCCTCAGGTAGTTTGTCTTCTCGCCAGGACTTTTCAACAATGTCAAGCAAATGTCCCGAGGCAACTTCACTGTCAGAGCCCCTCAGCACCACACCATCAACGACTACTTGACTGTCCATGATCTTGTAATTCTTGTAGGCGATAGCCACCAAATCTAATAATAATGCAGGGAAATAAAGGGCGGTATTCCTAGACTAGACACAAGAGAGCGATTTGTTCTAGAAAACTCAGGCAATCCTAGGCAGAATTAAGACCCCAACACATTAGGTTTAAGAGGATTCTGCAGACATGCTGGCAGACATGCTGAAAACTGCAGACTGCAGACTTGCAAAAGCCGCTCTCTCAGGCACGGCCACTGTGATGTGCTCGTATTCGTGCTGCAGGCAGGATGGAGGAGGATGTTGTGGGATGGCCGTGATGGAAAGTTGGTCTGCAGCCACCCTCTTGTAAACATCACCGTCTAGTTTTGTTTATTCAGAAAACAAACATTTACTTGCTTGATGTATCAATCATTTTGATGTTAAGTTGCTGACGTTTTCAGGAAAACCCTTTACTTGGGTTTGAGAGCCATGTTTCCAGGTCAGAAGTGACTTCAGTTGATTTAAAATTGGTGCGTACGGACATAACCTGTCTTTTATCGATTAAAAGTCAAGTATCTCTTGTTTCAATATATTTGGCGAAGGTGTAATGTTATTTACTACTGATATTGCCGTATCTGCAGAACTTTCTGTGTCCCTATTCATTTCCTGGTTTCTTAGAGGAGCGTCATTTTAGTTCGGTTAAGAAACTATTTTTGTCTTTCAATTTTATTGTGACACTTCTGGCCTACAGCTCTTTATTTCAACCTACCCCATAGTTACCAGTAAAATATTCTATTGCCAGCAGTATTAAATCCCTCAGTTGTTCCTTAACTTCAAAGACCTTGACATTTTGCTATGACCATGTTTGAGCCCACCTATATTCTGAACAAGCTCAACAGAAAACAACTTTAAAAAAATAAAAATAAATTATATTTATATATTTTTCATATGTTTCAGGTCGAGAGAGCACAATACAAGTCTATTAATTATGAATCTCGGTGTGAATGTCTGTTCCTTCTGAAAAATCATCTCTTTTATCCTAATTCACCTGTTCACCACTGTGTGAAACATCATGAGCAGTCATGAGGATGAAGTTGTGGACCCGGTAGAGGAAGACAGTCAACGGCTATCTGACCTGGAAGTTTTAGCAGAGAGTGGCAATGGACTTATTCGAGACGCTGTCCTAAGTGATGAGTCATCAGAGGCTAATGTTGTTCATCATCACCGAGTCATAACAGAGACTGCAGAAAATAAAGCAGGATTATGGAATATTAGAGCCATCAGATTTTTAGTATTATGGTACTTTTTTAGTGGTTGTACTCTATTTCTTAACAAATATATATTGACTTTTATGAGAGGAGATCCAATGGTGCTAGGTAGGAATCATCTTGTATACAGCATCGAATTAGGCATTGTTATAAGAAAATAATTGTGATGTTTTCTTTTCCCAGGAATCTGTCAAATGTTTATGACCACATTATGTGGATGTGTCCAAATGTATTATCCTTGTGGAATGTATAAACCGGTTCAAAGGCTAGTTCGTCCACCTGGCTTTTATCGTCACATGGTCCTTGTAGGTTGTACAAGGTAAGTGAACATAGATTTGAAACTAGGAAACATTTAAAAAAACATAATATTTCATCTTTATTCTATTTTTAAATATTTTTTCAGATTTGTGACTGTGGTTTTAGGTTTAGTCTCTCTTAAGTTCATAGCTGTCAGTTTCACTGAGACTATAAAAAGTTCTGCCCCAATTTTCACTGTGCTCATATCCAAAATAGTTCTTGGTATGTTATCTTAACAGCTATCTGCAGTGATTTTATGTATGTGGTCATAAAGAGGTACATATTATTACTTTATTCATTGTCAAATGTTTGTTTTCAGGTGAGCACACTGGGTTGTATGTGAACCTATCTCTAGTACCTGTGATGAGTGGTCTTGCTTTATGTTCTGCTAATGAACTGAGCTTTAATACACAAGGTTTCCTTTCTGCCATGGCTACCAACATAACAGAATGGTAAAATCTCACATATGTCTCTCTATTTGTACTGTCGCAAAAATTCTAAAAAAGATACTCGCTTGTTGTCCGTGGTGTATGATAGTATCTCCAATGATTATATAAATTTAATAGATTTATGAAGGAGAAGGATAAATACTTATAATTCTTAATTTCTATTATTTCCAGTTTGCAAAATGTCTTATCTAAAATGCTTATTAGTGGTGACAAATTCAGATACACGTAAGTTAATGTAATTTATCAATGCTGTATCGTTATTCAATGAATCTGCCCAAACAATGGATCTGTAATCATAAGCTTTACCCTCTCAACAGGCCAGCAGAACTGCAGTTTTACACAAGCATGGCTGCAATGGTTGTTTTGATACCAGGCTCATGGATCTTGATGGATTTGAGCACCATGCAAACCCCAACGGACATTTATCTCTGGGGAGCTCTTTTTTTCAATGGACTCTTGTTTCATTTTCAGAGTATCACCGCTTATGTCCTTATGGATTATATTTCTCCAGTAACGCACAGGTACATAAAACTAGGGTCATATAAAACCTAAATAAAGTTGCAATTTGTGATAGATTTTAACTCTTATTCCTTTTCCCTTCTAGTGTTGCTAACACTGGAAAAAGAGCCTTTCTGATCTGGCTGTCCGTCCTTCTTTTTGGCAATCCTGTCACTGTTTTGAGTGCTATTGGCACCTGCACTGTTATCTTAGGTGTTCTTCTTTACAATAAAGCCCAGGAGATTGATAGCAGTCAAAAGCGTTTACCAGTATGTATACTAGATAAGGAAAGTTTAAGACAAATAGTTTTTCAATTCCTCACTAATTGGTATGCTTTTTTTCCCTCTTCCTTAGGTCAGACATACTGTACGAGGCACACGAGCTCTTTAACTATTTTCTACTGATTCAGCCTCATTTCCATAAGGACTTGTAAAAGACTAGTGCCATGTAATTAATTAACGTAAGTGTAAGTCCAAGTTAAATGGTTGTATTTCTCTCGTGTGTCTATGTCATTTCCTTTTTCTGTATGCAACATTGTTTTTCAGAAAGAATTTTCAAAACAAAATTACAAATCAAAAGCTGCAAAAGTGATCAAAAATCTCATCACAAATCATGGATTCTAATTTCTTGGAAGTTCTGTTAACTTCAATCTCATCTCTGGCAACTTATTCCATTTTTTTTTGTCATATGATTTAAGTTGTTTTTGTACCTGGATTCATGAAATGGGCAAAGAGTCATTTCCTATTTTGTCTAACAAAATACTAACTAGTCAAAATTTTGCAGTCCCTTCAGTTTCAGCTGTCCTGGACATGTTTCTGATTTTCTGCTCAATCATCATTATCTTTACCTCTTGCTACTGAGATTTGAATATTGCCAATAAAAATTTAGGTATCCAGTAAAACATGTAATGTAATGTACTCAATGCTGTTTTGCCTGTGCACAGGTAGTGTATTTGTTTTGTACTTTTGGATGGAACATGATTTGTGGTGCCAACAAATTGTGATATTCTGTGATCTGGAGGCTGCCTCTTTACATCCTTTGCTATGTTCAGATGCAAGCTGCGCATTTATGAATTAAAATAATTTTCTTCGACAGTATGTTATTGGTCATGATTTTACAGCCTAGCTAGCTTAGACCTCATCACAATAACTTGCTGCATCATATGTATTTCCAATTACTTTAGGTTGTTATCTAAAATAAGGACTGCTTATTTAAACTTGATTTTTAAAAAAGTCATGCTGATTTTCTTAAGAGTCTGATCTAAATTTAAGAGAGTTCAGTGTGTACTAAAATTATTAGACTGAGTTACCTTTCTAACTTTGTCTGGTAAAATGTATTAGGTGTGAGGTGAAGTGGATTACAAAGTATTAGGATGGTGAAAGTAAGTCTTCTGTACAGTATGTTCAATTTCTTCCCATCTTGTGTCAATGCTATACCTTTTGTTGGTTTGTCCTGTCCTCTATGGACAGCTTTGTTATTTCAGCATTTCCACAGCCATAAAATGGCTTGTATTTGAAATGCATCTACGTTAGTTCACTGCCCCTTTGTCTCTTACAATTTTGTTCAATTCAAGACATACAGGGTATTATAAACCAGAGCATTTATCTAATTTTAGCAGAACATTTTCCAGTGTTGTAATAAATACTGTGCTTCTACTGAAGGAAAGTAGTACCGGTATTTGCTATTCAAATTATGATTAAGATCAAATTCTTGATCAGGCATTTGTGATTATGTTGTTGTGGATTCAGGGGTTATTTTCTTAGTACAATTAAGACATTTTGGAAGTTTTCATTATATTTTTTTGAGTGATACATTTGTGCATTCCACTTTTCTTTCTTTTTTTTCCATCTTTTTGCTCTGGGGATGTTTTTTTTCTTAAGGGACAATTACTAAACATTTAGAGTCTTACACAGAGGCTCCAATGTTTTTTTACTGTCAGATCTTTTTGGTTTTGTTTGATTGTCTGGTGGTCTTGGGTTTTGCTTACTGGTTGTGTGAAACAAGGTAAAACTATTGTATTATTTGTGTTGTGATTATACCCCAAATGTTTGTATGGAATGAGAATTTTGTCACAGAATTGTCCGTTAGTAGTTAAACCTAAGTTATTTGAAATGTTATTTCAAGGATGTTTTGGTAGTTGTGGTTGACATGTCTTTTTGCAATTACAATAGAGTTTCAAATATAACAGCTTGGATTTGAAAATATTTAATAGTAATGGCTAAGAGGTACAATCTTCAA
>NW_026267265.1:701318-704661 GCF_000697945.3 Frankliniella occidentalis | reverse complement strand
GGGGGAGTCCTTGTGCGCGCCACGCCGCGCGTGCCCCGGACCGCGGCGCTATCCCCGAGTCATCGTCGTTGTGAAAATGGTCCGCGCGGGATAAGCCGGGCCTGCGCTCTGCGCTGGCCCCTGCGCGCCCTCATGGAGGCCCCGCCCCGCCCCCGCTCGCATGCAGCCCCGTCTGTCCGACACAAACACACCGCGCCATCACTCGCGAATACGTCGCGCGGCACGATCTGTGCGGCGCGCTCCACGCGCTGCAGCTCGCGGCCGTGGGACCCGCGCTGCGCGGCCGCGGGCGGGGCCTCCGCGGGCCTCCGCGAGGGGCAGCAGGGCCGGCCGCGAGCTCCGAGAGGACCCCTCCAATCAGTGCGTGTTACGATGAAAACCAAAGTATATCTCCAGGTTCTCCCGCTTTTTGTCGCAGCCAAGAAATGCGAGGTGCCGTGTTCACACTCGCGGGTGGACTGTCGCGGCGGCCACTCCCGTGCTGCAGGGAGCCGCCATGGGCAGCCAGGGGCCGAGCCCGCGGGCCGCACGGGGCCGCAGGTGCGCTCGGGCTGCTCAATCTGCTCAGGCGCTACAGTGCCCCCTGGCGCCACACCCAGGCCGAGCTGCATTCATCTCTGTCGGGAGGCCGTGCTGGTGCCGTAGATGACCGCCGCGACCGCGCCCAGCCTCCGGGTGCTCCCCAGGGGCCGCCGGCGCGGTCCGCGGGGGAGGTGTCTGCGTCCCGTGCGCAACGACACGGAAAAGGCTGTGTCCTACGCACGTAGGGGGCGGGGCCGCTAATCTCATCGCCGCCGGGCGGGGCCGAAGCCTCGACCAAGGTGCTGCTGCTGGAGACGGACGCCCTCCTCCGCGCATCCGGGTCGCGGTGGCCGCCCCCTCCTCGGTAGGAGAATGAGACCTCTGACAATGAACACGACGTATAAAAAAAATGTCGAAGCCACTAAACTATCCTGACCGGTGCCGGCGAGGCGCGCTCCTCGCTCCTGTGCCCTTGCCCCGGTGGCTGATTAGCGCGGAGCCGGCGGGTTAAATATTTCCGTCCAGGACGGACGGCCCTGGGCGGGGTTGGGCGGGGCGGGGCGGGCGTGCTGGCGGAACAAAGGGCGGCTCGTCTGACTGCAGGCTGTCCGGCCGCCACTGTAAAGTGGTCGAGTTAAGTGTCGCTCTCAAGTGTCAACTGCACCTTTCGGTCGGCGTGGTCCTGCGCGGGCCGGCCACGCCGCGCCACCTCGCGCCGCGTCACGCCGCCGCAGCGCCACCAGCCACCACGGAATGCCTCGACAGGGCGGGGCGCGGGGTGCGGCGGGGCGGGGCGGGAGCTGGACTCGCGAGTCTATCATTACGGGTGCCTTCCTATACAACGCCGCCGACCTCGGAGGCTCGAGGCTCGAGGGGTCGGTAACGGCGAAGGGCGCTGCCGATGGTTCCCGAGGCTTCGTTCTGGTCGTTCTGGTCGTTCTGGTGGCACACACACCCCGGAATATTTCGTAGTTCTACCGTGTACCGCATGCAGCCGTATCTAATAGACTTGTCTAGGGACTCTCACCAGGCGCCTTATGGCCCCGTTCGAATCGGGAGCGCATCCACACACTAAAATGATCCGTTTTGATCCTGAACAGGTACCCCTCTCCCTCTCCACCCTCCTCGCGCCAGCAGGTGACGCACCTTCAGCGACCTCGCTCCGCACCGTGGGACTGCTCCTGCTCGCGGCGCGGGTGGGGCGCGGCGGGTCCGGCCGCTCCCAAGAGCCATCGGCTCGCGAGAGGTAAAATAAAAAGCGGAGCACAAGAGCGCAGTGGAGCGGCGTCGGCGTCGCGGCGCCGGGCCGGCGTGGACAGGGAGACAGGGGCCGCCGTGGCGCGCAGGTGCAACAATCACGCACCGTCACAATAGAATGACGCGTCGTGCTATCCGTCACGGGGACGGGATGCCGTGCCGCCGCGTGGCGTGGCGTAGTGTGGGTGGATGAGAGAGGATGAGGATAGCCCAAGCCGTAGGCTAGCCGTAGGTGGACTGGACTTTTGCCTGGCTTTTAAACCGCATGTCGATCAGCGCGGGTCCACGGCAGCGGCGTGACCGCACGGCTTAGTGTTGGCCGCAACGTGACTGGTCACGCACGCGCGCTGGGGCTGGGCGGCCACTGACGCACGCACGCACGCACGCACGCGCCCAGGCGATTCCGATGAAATGACATCGTTTTTGGTCGCGGAGCTAACAGCGACTCAAGGGCGGCGCGGGCGGGCTGCGAGCGCCTGCTACTGCTGCCGCCCGGCGGGGTAGGCCCGCCCGCCCGCCAGCCGTACGGAACTCGCGGCCTACCGGGACAGGCGCTCGCCTGCTGCTCTACCCCCCGACCCCCGGACAACCCCCAGGAACCTGCAGGGGTGGCCGCGAGTGACAAGTTGTCGTGAGGCGCACTTCAGGGACGTCTTGCATCACGCCGTCCCCGCCGCGTCCAGAGGTCCGGTGGAGCTGACGCCCTGGCTGACGCCGCTCAGCTCCGTTTGTAATCGGCGAGCGGAGCTGGCGCGGCTGCGGCGGCGGCCTTTTAGGGCGGCGCCGTGGTCCCTTCATGATGTGTGCACTCGCGAGGCCGCCGCTCTGTCGCCCCGACAGGCGGCGCTTTGTCCCCCGGCGGCGGGGGCGGGGTCCCCATGACGTCCAAATCTGCTGTGGCCCGCGCTGCCGCGCGCTGCGCCAGTTTATTGTTCCAGCTCGAGCGGCCCCGGCGTGCAGGTCTCCAGGCCGACCGCGCAGCCGGCGCGGCCCCACGGGGCGCCCGGCTCACGACGACATGGGCGCACTGGCGGCTGATAAGCGGTGTTCAGTCGTTCCCCTATTTAAACGAGACAGGGCACAAACATTGCGTTCTCATTGTCCTGAGAAGTGTGAGCTTTGGCGCGGTTTGAAGGGTGGGGGAGGGGGTAGCTCCCAATGAGCTACCTCGTAGGTAGGCAATTTAGGATGCAAACGCCAGATACTGGATGTATCAAAGCCAGGCCAGAGTCGACAGCCCAGTGTCACGGGTTTGCATACCTCCGGGCGTGGGGACTAGGTAAGCCTTCAACACTGGGGCGTCCGCTTTGGCCCACATGGTATTCAGGCAACCCCCAGGGAATCAAAGCTCCTCGCCACGGGAGCCAAAAACTGCGCCCGAAATGTGGGACTGTAGATAACGCTCGCTTTTGTACGACATGCTTTTAGCAGCCCAGCCTCGAGGTTGTCACGGCTACTCTCGTCTGCATGCGCATCGCATCGGACACGGGCTTCGGTGATCGAGTCGCATGACAGATGTGGAACACCCCAATCCACGCCACAGTGAGCTGCGGGAGACGGGGGG
>NW_026267265.1:689165-693948 GCF_000697945.3 Frankliniella occidentalis | reverse complement strand
TTAAATTTCCTATTATATTTTTGAAAACAAAAACAAACATATCTTTCAACCTTCAATAATCAAATAACAATTTCTGTTTAAAGCAGGAATTTGTAAAAGCCTCAAATCAAAACTCATATGTATTTAACTCTCTTTGATCTTCTCCTAGTTTGAACAGTGGACTTTGAGGTATCACCTGCGTCACTATGATTTTTACTATGTTCTTCCATTCCTCTTTTAAGGGTTTGGCTTGTTTTACCCTTACTGTATTTCACTAGCTCTTCATTATTCAGTGGGGATTTCAACTGCTCCTGAATCCTTCGAACATTCTTTTGTATTTCTATACATTGTTTTCCCATGAAAAAGTGATGCTGATTTAATGTTGCTAACAGATAAAACTCTTCACCACATCTTTCACAGCGTATGAGTTTATTTGAAAAATGCTGTCCTTGATGATCCTCAACTTCCAATAGATGTTTAAACTCCTTTGGACAGTGCAGACATGGGTACCGTATGTGGCTGGTCATGTGGTTTTCATACCCTTTAGTGGTGGCAAAAGTTTTCTTGCAAACTTTACATTGAAGTGAAATCCAGTGGTAATTCTTTTGATGGCGATTGAAAGACTCTCTAGTATATCCAACGATACTATAGCAGATGCCACACCCATATGCCATACTCTTCATCGGAGGGCTATCATCAAGATCTGTTCCATAGCCAATAGGACCTTCAAACAACTGGCTATTGTCTTCATTTTCTGATTCTGCTTTACAGGGGTCATCTTTGAAAACATTGTTGTTTAGTTCAGTTAGCTCTAGTGGGTTGTTTTCAGAATTTATGCTTTCTGTACCCAAAGGAACTCCACTACTTGAGCTATCTTCAGAAACCGAGATTTCAACCACTTTAGACATTTCTGCAAAATCTTCCTTACGATGTAGAATTTCCATTTTTGTTTGCTCTTCTGTAGAATCAAAGGCCTCATGCTTAATGGGCATATAAATTTCTTTAAGAGCTTCTGTGCAAATTTCATTAGCGACTAGAATTTCTTTTTCTCCTAGCTCTCTCTGAATCATGACTTTTGTCGACAAATTTTCAGCAGAATTACACTTTAAGCTGAACATTTTTTCTGAAAGAGCAGAAGTATCTCCTATACAGTTATCAGTCTTTGATGCAATGTATGTACTTTCCTCTGTATCAGGTGAATGGTTCTGTGGAGAGGGGGTGGCTGCTGATGGTTCATTATCATTGGTGACATCCGCTTTATTTGAGTGAACTTTTGCAGAAGTCACTTCTGTTTGTTCATCACTTTCGATACTGTTGTGTGCAGAGACATTTTCGATATTTCCTGATGAAGGTAATGGACTAGGACAAATCTCTTGTACTACTGTGGAGTCGGTCCCAGTAGAAGTGTCATTGTTTCCTTGTTCTTCTCCTTCTTCTGATTTCATCTCAGAGGAAGAGGAAGACGTCAAACAAGGGACATCTTCGGGCAAATCAAGCAGATTCTCGTGACTTTCAACAACAGTTTTAGTTTCTACACATGACGACATCATGTCAGAGGCAAGTCTTGATGGTCTGCTTTCGTTGTCACTAGGGTCAACGACGGTTGAGGAAGTTGGTTCATCGTCGGGCACCGTTGGGTTAACTACACAAATCTGCTTCTTCACACAGTCCTCTTCACTTCCCATTTTTGCTTAGGGGTCGCATCAAGCAAAGTATTTTTCAGTACACAAAAGCACAGGCAAAATGTTTGGACAAGTCGTAGCACGTCGATGTTGAGACGGATGAATCAATCAGAACATGGTGTGGTGGTGGTGGTGGCGGAAGCGGAAGAGATGCAAGAGGCCAGGGGAGTGGAGGGGAGGGGGCGTGGTACGGCGTTTGTCAAAGTCCCCTGCTGTGCGTCAGTTTGCAGAATTGGTGTACTGCCATAAAAATAGCGACCGGATTGAAAAACCTTTGCACTGTTAGGTAGGTAACGCTGCGGTGCGCGATTTGTTCGTCGCGTTGTAGGCGTGGGGTAGCGCCGTTGGTGCTTGTAGCGTTTGGCCACAAAGTAGAAGGGAGCAGGGCAGGACCCGCTCTGCTTTGTATGCAGTACGTGGCATGGAGCCAAATGTCTTTCATTGCCCTACCATGGGCCGGCCCGGCCCCGTCTGTGGGCCCGTCCATAGATATAGTGGCCCGTCGGTTCCCGCGCGTGGGGTATTGACCGGGAAGGAAACGGGGCGTATATTTTAGCCGCACTCCTAATCAGGAGGCGATTCGTGCGGCTGTCGTAGATACCCCGCACACGAAGTGGCACTCCGCAGAACGAAATCGCAGGGTAATGCTACCCCTCCCCCCAACGCCCCATTCTCAAGCCCATTCCTTATTCCCCTGGAAGAAAAATGGAGCGGGAGCAACGGGATTCTTTTCTTCTCCGCCTAGCCTCCCTGCCTCCCTGCCCTGCGCCATGCGGGCTCGGTCTGCAGGTAGGGGCTGTAGGGGCGGCCTCCCCTGGCCTTGGCCTTGTGTCGTCTGTCTGTTGGGTCAGCGAGGCGGCGCCCTTTTGCTAAACGGCGCATCGGTGCGCCCCCTGTCCCTTCACTGACGAAAAGTGAAAAGGGCGTAAGTCCACGGACTTTTCATTGGACTTACGCGCCTTTCACTTTTCACCAGTGCTTTCTTCCTGGCACTTTCTCTGCCCGCGGGATCATGGCAGGGTCTGAGGATGTTTTCGACGAACCGAGCCGAGCCGGCCGAGTGGCAGGCTAGACGAGAATGAGGACGGTGTCGATGTGTATCGCATGCTGAAGTGGAGCACCCTTCCCCTCCCCAGAGCCTCAGACCTGCGGCCCTCGATAGGGGTGCCGCCGCCCCTCACCCGCCAGCACAACCCCGCAACTGCTCCGGTTGGAAGTTCCACCGCGCCGCCGTGCCACCCGCAAACTGCGCAGTCTGGAGTCGGGAGACCTAGGTACTCGAGACGAGATCGCAGGGACGACTCTCGCCTTTTGAGTCAATCAAAGACCTCTGAAACCATACATAGAAATCAGTTTTGGATGGCTTTTACCTCGACCTTGGCCAAGGTCACCCTTTTGTGCGGTCTGGATTGGTACGCGCAAAAATACACGCTCTGCTATTCAGAGCGTGGCGTGTGTTCGATCCATTGGTTATACTGGCTGAATTCCCCTTTTTGCCGTCTACTGATTGCGAGCTAGCTCCACGACGTAGTGTGTTCCTTGCTGCCTCCGGCTGCCTCCTCCGCCCCGAGGCTCCTCCGTGTGCCCTCCGGGGGCCTCCGGGCCCTCATTAGGGCTCATCACTCCCCGAGCCCCCGCGGGGCACACCAGCCGGAGGGCGCCGAGGTCACCGGAGGGCACCGGAGGTCACCGGAGGTGCTGGAGAGGGCTGCGCGGGGCGGGGCCCATCGAGAGTCCATCACGGACCTAAGGTCGTATTCGACGAGGGAGGCGTGGCGGGCGCAGGCGTTTAATTCCAGCGTCCTTCGGTCCCGAGCAGGGATGAGAACCGACTGAATGACTTGGCCGCTCGCTGATACCGCTTTCGGGTCCTCGACGCCTTCGCCCTCGACTGCCGCTGCTACTCCCCCCACCTCTCCCCTCCTCGACGTTAACGTCCCGCCCAAGCCCCACCCGCCCCAACCGGCTTAATTTCACAAAGGACGCCGCGCGAGTGATGCAATTTCTGGCCGAACCCCTGATGTCATTCCGCGACAGAGACAGAGGGCGAGAGCCGGCGAGAGCCGGCGAGAGCGGGGTCCGCGGCACAGCGCGTGAGAAGACTCGGGTCGCAGTCGGAGCCGGCGGTCTCCCCGCCGCCGAGAAACAGGAAACAGGTGCCCCGCGCACGCGGCCCCAGCAGCCCCCCAGGGCTGCCGCTGGTGACGGCTTTTGAAGTGCACCCCCCCCCCCTTCTACCCCGCCAACCCCGCTGTCCGTTTATCTCGCAGGGTCCTGTGGCGCCTCGTCCCGCACGCCCAGCCCCCGCCCTTCCCCCGCGGGGACCGCAGCCGAGCCGCAGCCGCGCCGCAACGGAGCGGAGAGGGGCGCGGCTTGTTGACAATTGACAGAGAAATTAGTGCGCAGTGCGGGGCGTGGCGTGGCGTGGCGTGGCGTGGCGGGGCGTGGGAGGGTGTAGCGGGGAGGACGGAGTCTGTATCTCCATCCATCTTGAGCGCGTTAGGCCCCACCGCACCGCTGGGGTAGGGGCCCGGCCCCCGGCCCCGGGGGCAAACCGGTCCCAGACGAAAGAGAAATGACGGGGAGCAGCAGGGGGTGGGGGCAGGGAGGCGCGAGGCTAATGGAGGGGGAGGGGGGAGGGGCAAGCGGGGCGGCGGTGGGCTTGGTTTGGGACACTTGGGCCCCTCGGGTCGATTGTCCTGCACCTGCCCCCTCCGCGGGCCCCCTGCCCCCACCCAGCAGCGGCAGCGGCCCGCAGCGGCGAGCGCGGAGGTTGTTGGGCTTATTTATTCTGGAATGGTTTTGGCCGGCGCGCCATGCCGCGGGGGCGCTGCGTGCGTCTCGAGCCGTCGGCTATAAGTCTCGACAGAAATCTAAAGCCTGCTTTCAAAAGGGGCACCGTCTGAGTGGCGGGCGTTGTACGTGGCCGTGGACGGCTGTAGGCTAAGGGTAAGGGTTGAAGCTGCTCGCCAAGGGATCATTCAGAAAGTACGTTTACCATTCGCCGTCGCGAACCTGCAAAATTCAGCCATTACATCTCTCATAGCGCCTGATGGGTAGGCAACATCTCGCATGCAGTGCATGCGAGTACTGCGGGATGGCCTACCCCGAGCCTCGCAGGC
>NW_026267265.1:680761-682720 GCF_000697945.3 Frankliniella occidentalis | reverse complement strand
GTAGGGAGGTCTAGAGGAAAATTTTCCTTGACGCAAGCTGTAAAATTATAATTTGTAATCGTAAAAGTACGTGCAGTAAGTATCAACTTGAAATCCATTGGCGAGTAAAAATGTGCTCGCGTAAATTTACAACTTAAATTATAATTCGAGCTCATAAAGCTATTGTAAATTCACGTCGATATTTTTGACTGTATAACTGTTAGACAGTGTTTCACACTTGAGTTTTGAGAGCACACTTTTCAAATCTTTCATACAAATTAATCAGTTTGTAAGCTTGCGAAATATTTGGCAGTTTTGCAAATGCAAATAAGGATTTGCTTTGTATTAGAAAGGATTTGAAAATGCTTTGCAAGCAGCTATAGAGCAAATGCTTTGTATGGTAAACAGTGCGATATTGTCATGTGTCTGCTCCAGCTCCAGGCTCTTTGCTCTTTTGCAGTGTACTAGGAGGGCACATGTGGGTGCTCGTTCGGTGTGGTGGTGAGGCGCAGGCGAGACCGGCGAGGCGAGCCTTTCGCTCTACCCCCCTCCCCTCCATCTGAGCCGGTGAGTGTATTGCTGTCCCCATCTCCTGTAGTTGTCACTCGTTTATTTCCACAGAATGACTCCTCTGCCCCTCGTCTTTATGAGTGTGTATGAGAGCGAGTGAGACGGAGAAGGACAGACGGACAGAAGACAGACGGACATCAACTTTAGCCAACATAGCGAGCCAGAGATACAAACTCTGTCATCACTAGCAGGAAATTGCACCCGGATAACGTAACGCAACGAGTTTTTCGAGTTTTAATTGCCTCGGAGTCTGACGGAGCGATGCGTCCCGGTCGCTACCTGCTGTGCCGCGTCTGTCGCCGGTCGTGGGTCGCAGCAGTGCTTCATCTCCTTCCCCTCCCCCCCCTCCCTCGCCTCAGTCGCTCGCTGCAGGCTAGATCGCCCGGCCTGCTTAGGTGCGCCGCGGCCCCGTGCCAGGGGCAGCCTTTTCATTCGGAAAAAGGTGGTGAAGGGAAGAGAAAAGGGAGGGAGGGAGGTATAGGGTGGGGGGAGGATCTGATCCTAAGGGAAAAGGGATGAGAGAAGTTCCTTTTGATCTGCGGACAGCGAGGGGAGGAGGCTGGGAGGGGCAGGCGGCGGTAAAGGGGCGGACGGGGCGCTTGTTTTCGAGTGTTCACGGAAAGTGTTTTCCGAGCACAAAAGACCCCGGGCGGGGCGCGTACTGAGGGGTGGGGGAGGGGGGCGTGGTGTGTCCAGCTGTATGCATGCTCGGGCACGGCTGGCGAGGGGCGGGGCGGGGGCGGTGTGCGGACGGGACGCAGCAGGCAAACGTACCGGAGCGGAACGTCCGGTATCAAACGGTACTGGATTCGGGGTGTCTAGTTCGTCTCCCTCTAGCCAAAGGAGGGCCTTCAAAGGACCTGCGCTGGCTGTATACCCGGGCTCCGCTTGGATCCGCTCCGCTCCGCTCTGGCCGGCTGAGCCGAGCGCCCGGCAGGCGGCCGGATAGGCAACCCGTGCGCTGTCGCGCTAAGAGCGTGGCCTACCCGTCGCTCAGCAGGCGCTCCCCGCCGCGGTGGATATGCTGTGCTTTGTTCGACATAAACAAGTGCTCCACCAAAATAAAACATGACGTTGCCCATTCCTTTTAAAAGGAATGAATATTAAAACTGTTTGTTGACCGATATCTTATGTAGGGTCTGATCGCCAGCCCACCGGCTAAAGGGGCTATAGTATGGCCAGCGGTTGGGCAAGGGTGGTGGGTGAGGTGTTTTTTCTTCTTTTTATTGCATGAAAGTTGCTAGTGATGGGGTCAAATGAAGCTGTGATGGTAACCGCCCCACCCACTTCTGTCGGCTCTGGTGACCGCGAGGCCAACGGCCAACTGTCCGGGTGGCGGAATACACTGCAGTTGGGGGGCTCATGAGCCGATGCAGGGCTGGGCAGCGGCGGGGGGATTCTGATTGGGGG
>NW_026267265.1:677904-680711 GCF_000697945.3 Frankliniella occidentalis | reverse complement strand
GGGGGGGGGGTACCTGCGGGTACCAGCGAGTACGCGACCACACCGACCGCACCACACCGTCAGTGAGCCGAGCCGAGCCGCGGCGCGATGGAAGAGCGTGAGCGTGGCCATCGTGGCCCTCGCTTGCGAATAACGCAATTGCCTCCCCCAACCCCTCAAAAAAAAAGAAACAACCGCGCCTCTCCCCTCCCGCCCCCGCCCCTCTCAGGAGAATTCGTATTTACGATTAGCGCTAGCCATGTATCCGGCCGCCCCACGGCGCACGGCGCGGCGCCCGCGAGCGAGCCACAATAATAGAGATATTATTTTCCATTTTTTCGCCTCGTCGCTCTCTCCCCTCTCTCCGGGCCGTAAAAGGTAGTTACGCCCCTTTATGCCCCCTCGCCAAAGCGGCCGCGGGGCGGTGGATGGGGGCGAGAGGGAGCCGGGGTGATGTTTTAGCCGGCGAGGAGCGTTTTGGCGTTTTGGCCGTCCTCCCTCTTTTTCAACCCGGTTCACATTCATCCTCCCCTACCCGCCTTGGGCGAACTACGCGGAGGGGTGGGTGCGGGGGCGTTGGTAGACACTGTGGAGGGTGGTTGAGGAGGCGCCGCCGCGGAGGGCGGACCTTTGAATCGCTCGGCCGCTTGCGCAGCGCAGGGTAGCCGCCCCGACTGCAGGGGAGAGGGTGGTTAACTGGTATTAGCGGCACCAGCCCGGCACCAGCCCGGCACCAGCCCCACCGGGAGTGACAAGCGCTATATCGCGTTGATGTTATTTGCCGTCAGGCTGCAAACACTTTTACCCGTCGTGCTCTCTCTGCTGCTGCCGCTGCTGCCGCTACCGCGCGCCGCCCCCGCCACCCGGAGAGAAAAGCAGCTCATGACGCTATGATGATAATTTTATCTCGAGAAATGTAAAGTATGATTAGCACGCGCAGGCACGAAGCTGGTCTTTTATTTTCCACTTTATAATTCTTTCTGAATATTCTACCGCTCCCGCGTCCCTCCCTCTCTCTCTCCCTCTCCCGCCTCTCTCCCTCGCTCTCACCGACACGTGCTATCGTGACGAGGACTTTCTTTGTATTTTTAAGTCCCCCGCGAGAGCCGGGCCAGCGCTGCCCCTGAGCCCGTCACGCCACACCACTCCTCGTCGCCGTGGCAACCTCAATTTCAACCCCCTCCCTCCTCTCCCTCCTCCCCCTTCGCCTCGCATGCCGGTCCGATCGAACGGTCACGTGACCAACGCGTAGGAATGCGGACGGCCGCTCATCACCGCTGAGAAACGAAAAAGGGAAGGAAGGGGCCACCGAACGAACGGAACGGCGGACAGAATGCCCGGCCCGGCCCGGATATTCTACACCGTACTGCGTAGATGCAGTCACGACGTCTTTATAGACAGACCCCAAGACTGTCTCTACCGGAATTCAAAGTGTCCCCGCCCTTACTCCTCGTTAATTTTCTGTTACGTGTCCTCGAAACGAAAAGAGGAGGATTTCGAACTTCTTGTGCGACTTTGTACCAAGTGTATCAAAAACAAGCACCCCAGTCAATGTTGCGTGCTTGCATGCCCCTTACCGCCATGAAGCCTTACCCGCACGTAGGTAAACCCGCAACACAGGGGTGTTCGTTGTGATACACCCGATACTATGCAGCGTGTTTACTTTTAGCCGTTTCAACGTCATCAATTCTAAATTGGCAATTTTTCGAGGTCCAAACAACCCCCTGCTAAATAAGCAACTCTCGTGTGGGTGGGATTGCGAGTCGCCGCGCAGCTACCGCGCTCAGCTACGTGCGCCACGCGCCACACTCTGGGACGTGGGACGGACGCTAGCGGAGCTCCAATAACGGGCTGCCTCGCCATCCGAGCCGCTATTGCATCGTTCAGCCAATTATTATTATTATTATTCTCTGTCTCTGGTCGGCTATGGGCATCGGATCGGAATTATTGCCGCCCCCAGGACGAGCAGGCTTGAATAAGGCAGGAGATTTTTTTTAATTCCAGATCGAGACGACGCGGGTCGCGCCCAATTAATTAATTTGCAAATCAATTATTATAATTATTATTGCTTCCCTTTGAAAAGTCCCGCGCTGCCAAGGCTCGTTGCTGCCGCCCTTGCACAACCCCTCGCCGTCTGGCCCATAACGAACTGAAGGAGGTGGGGGTGGGACGGGAAGCAGGACTCGGAAAAAGGAAACACACAAAGGAAGCAGCAGCAGGGTCGTCAGTACACTCCCGAAAAGCGATAAAGGGTGACACAAAAAAGAAAAAAAAGGGGAAGGGGGCGATCGGAAGCAGGACGGTAATGGGGGGGCTGCCGGCCTGCCCCCTGCCCCGTATCCCCTCTCAAGGCCGCGCAGGAGCCTCTCCTCTACGGGCGGACAGGACATCGGGGGAACAGGCGGGTAAAGGCCAGGGGGCTTAGCGACCGCCCCCCCGCCGCGGCGGCAAAGAGGTTTCAAATATTCAGATCAAACAGTCGTCGCCGTCGTTCTGGCGGTGTTGACCGACCGGGGGGCCGGTCCGTAAATCACGACGGGCCGGTCGCCGTGATGAACAAAGAGCGGGAGAGTATGAATATTCTGGGCGCGCGCGTCATTCCCTACAAAACTATGAATCTATGCATTTGATTTATTATCGCCACGGTGGCGGTACCCGCGGGCGGCGTACCCGCGCAGGAACTGGTTATCGCGCCACGCCACGCCACCCCAAACAACCCCGCGCCCCGCTGGTGGAGGGGGGGGGGGGGCTGGCTGTTGTTCACAGCAAACGGCTGATGGGGTCGTTGTGGCGGCATTAAAGAGAGGAACACGATGTAGGGGGGGGGG
>NW_026267265.1:666453-671604 GCF_000697945.3 Frankliniella occidentalis | reverse complement strand
CCCCCCTCTCTTCCTCCTCGAATCACGAGGGTCATGGGCTGCGATCAAGAGTTTTATAATTTTCCGGGCGGCTGGGGCTGAGGCTGGGCAGGGCGCTGCGGCGCCAGCAGCGCGTCGCTCGCCGGCCGCCGCCATGTGAGAGGAGCGGGGCACCTCGCCCCCCCTTTTCTATCACTTCTATCGCGCTCATCTTCGTTACGCCCACTTTCACTTTGTTGCTCGACCCTCCCCTCTGGCCCCGCCCCGTCAGGGTCTCCCCCGCCGACTTCCGGTCTTTGTAGCAAGAGCAGAGGCAGCCTTTTCTCCCTCCCCAGCGAGACGTGCCAAATTGAAAACTTATTCCGAAGTTGAATAAAAATATAATTTTAATCAAAATTGTCTCAACTCATCGCGCCGTCGCGTTGGCACGTCAAGAGTTTGGTGTCAGGTCAGGGGCGAGGTGGGGCGAGGCGACTGGAGAGACGAGAGTCGCTTCCAAGTTTGCGCCTCGCTGCACACCCGAGAAAAGGGCACCGGCAAAGCGATCTCGCGTAGAGCGAAAAAAATAGTAGAAAAAAATGGAGAGATGTTTTATCCCACAACCATGACTCACTCAATACTCCCTACCCCTCTGCTTTGAAAAAAAGCTATCTAGCAGGCTTAAGCAAACGACCTGGTGTCTGTTTGTGTGTCTATTCCACTAGATGCCGATGAGTTTGAGACTTGTGCTTTTTAGGCTATCCTAGAGGTGACTCCTGGACACCAAAGCGCCTACAGCAAATCCTGGCAACCACTCCTATGGGGGTGAAAAGGGTGGAAAAGGAATAGAGGTAGGGGTAGGTCAGAAAATTGGAAAAAAAAATGGCAGTCCAAACGGGTTACTCGCGAAAGTAGAATCCTCCGGGCCCCAAAATTTTATCCGTTTTGCTCGGTTTTGCTCTACCTGCTACCTCTAACCTCTAACGTTTGGGCGCTGCAGCGCAGGTTTTGACAAAATTTCAGCTGAAGTGAAATCGAAAATGAACCGCACTTTCTGACTTCGTACCAGTCCCCAGATGTGCTCTATCTAGCCTACCATAATCCGTCGGTTATTTTGTCAGTCTTAGAGCAGAAGAAGGGGATGGAGTCACGGTGCCACACCTCATATTCGACAAGAGGATCTCGATCTCCTCCACTGTAAAAATATTAGTCGTCACTTCACAAGTTTTCCTCTCCTAAATCGGTTTCACAGATATGTCGTCACAGACCATTTACAAATATGCCGTCACGTGTCAAATGCATTGTCACTTGATTTATAATTCATCAAAGTATTGATAAGTCGTCACGTGATAAAGTAATAATCTTGTGACGAGTAATTTGTCACATGCTAAAAAGTAAAATAATAATTTAAAAAATGTTTCTGACCGAACAGGTCATGTTTTCGGTTTTGACATCACTCCGTTCTTACGGCCTCGATTTCGTTGTTAAGAGCGCATTGCGCACGTGATCACACCGTCACACATTAGTATAGTCGAACGACTGCTCAATCAAGTGATAACATATTTGTGAAGTGACAAGTGGTCTGTAATCAAAACATTACAAATCTTCAATCATGTGACAAAACATTAGTCCGGAGATAAATGATTTGTTTCATGCAGTGTGCCGACTGATTTGTCATTACCATTAAAACAAAGGAGTCATCACACATGTGACAACTCATTTGTTCTATAGGCCGAAATGAATGTTTTGTCACGATATTTGTTGTCACTTCACAATAAGTTTTTACAATGTCGACAGGCCTCGGGTCAGACCAACGGGAACGGAGTTGCCGGCGCAGCGAACTGGAGCTGGTGCTGGTAACCCCGTTTGGCGGACGGGCGGGGGCGGGCCTGCTTGTTTTTGTGTATCTGCGTTTGGAGGCGCTAATTAAAGTAACCTTTAAGGACACAAAGTGCCAGCCAAGACACAAATTAACACGAAACTTTGAGGTTATGTTGCCATTTCAGTCGCGGTGGCAAGAAGAAGAAAAGAATAACCGAAACAGGAAACAGTTGGGCGAGGGGTGAAGAGGGACGGAGGGTGGGGGCCGATTAGAAGGCAGTGCTTTTCCGGTTTGTTATTCTTTTCTTCTTCTGATCACCTAACCCCCAAACCCCCTGAAATGGTCTATTCGAACCACAGATCAGATATATCCAAGTAAGAAGGAAATCGTGACAGCTCGAAATCTGCGCTGAGCGCAACCGCAACGCACCAAACCACGTTTGCGCGTACAAAAAGAGGCGAACATTGCACGCGAGCAACAAGATATCAGTCGTCCCAGCGATACTTTGGACCTCGGGTCGGGTAAGTGACAATGGCGGTGGCGGTGCCGTGCAAAGTAACGCTGGGCCGCGGCCGCGCAGCCCCCCTCCCCACGCAGCGTTGAGAACCACAGATCAGCGACTGGCTGTACTACCTACATTGTGTGCAGGTCGCTGCGTTACTATAATAGCTAATTCTTGCTGTGAGTACTCGGACGGCCCCGTATTATTCTGCGAGGCTTCGTTTGTGTCGCCGCTGTTTAGAGACGGATCTCCTCCTTCCGTGGCTCTGTCGGTGGGCGATCCCTATAGTGAACCACTTTTGCCGGGCGCGCCCCGGGCTTTCAGGTTAGGTCGCGTGACGGACGAGATTCGAAACCTCGGGTGGAGATGGTCAACAACTTCAAGGGGCCTGAGACAGCTGCCGTCATGGATGTGGACCAGTTCGAACAGGTAGGGCCGAGCCGAGACCGAGCACTCACACTGCGCACCTGAATGAAATGGTGGCCTCCGCGATCAGGATGAAAATCGCGAGCCTTTCTCCTTGTTATCGCCCCCGCTCTGCCCTCAGCCGCTGCTGCTTCCGCTGCTTCCCGACCTGCCGCTACTGCAGGTCTTCGCCTACCTCAGCCCCCAGGACCTGTTCGCCGTCGGTCGCACCTGCCTGCGCCTGGCCGCGCTTACAAGAGGGGCGTGGCGGAGCACGACGGCCGAGGTTAGGCTCAATACCTACGCAGAACTGGGCGATTTGTTCAGAGTGGCCCCTCCAGTAGAATTGTTAGAATTAGATGTATGCGTATCGAGTGAGCGTCCAGCACACTCTCTCTACGGCCGGTTTACCATAGACCGCAACACTGGAATCGGTAGCAACGAGGAAACGAAGCTGATCCTGTGTGTAGAAAGCTCAGATATGCCCAAGGTCGCGAGCCTCCTCCTGGAGCTGGCCCCGACCGTGAGGCGCCTCGATGTCTGCGCGGAGCTGGACGAGATATTCCGAATCCTGCGGCAACTACCGTGGAGCGCCTTAGAACACCTTGATGTATCAGGGAAGTATGTTGATGGAGACGAACTGGTCGCTCTTGGCGCCCCGCTGTGGCCGCAGGTGAGTGTGCGCGCCGCTAGAGCAGGCCAGTCTCTTATTGGAACCTGATAACACCGTGTCCCTCTCCACAGGATGTGGTGCTGCCCATGCTGCGGATCCTGGGTGTTGAAAGACATAACGAGTACTTTCACTCGACCTGCTCTCCCGAGTACTTGGACGCCCTCCGCTCGCTCCTGCGAGCGCACAGGTATTCCTCGACTCACCTTTCCCACTACTACGCCCTGCCGTGCCAATGTTTGAGCCGCTGGTTTCTTTGCAGTGGGCAATTACGTTCCGTAATGCTGCGATTGGAAGCACTTCTACCGCTCGTCGACGCGTGCCCCAGAGACCTCCACCACTTGCGCGTGGACTTACTTGAAGGGAAGGGCGACGTCGCGGTGCTGCGACGGTTGAGTGGGCTGAAGGAGCTTAGCATCACCATGCTCAGCGGTTATGCAGTTGAAGAGGTCGATGATAAGGTAAACAAGTTCAGATTAATGCACACCGTCTGCTTCCCGTCCCTTTCCCTTTCCTCGCGGCTATTTTTATATGTTATCTCGACCATCGCATTATGGCTATGTCCGGCTATGTCCCTGATGTAACCATATGATGGTTGCTACAGCCTTCTATTTTACTGGGTGCAGGTGGAGAACTTGTTGAGAACGTGGTCCGGCCCCCTCGAGCGTCTCGAGCTGTCTTCTAGGTGTAGTTTCCGCACTGAGACGGCACGTGCCCTGGGAGAGAGCGGGCTCAAGAACAGTCTCCAGTGCCTAGTTCTGGATGACCCCGACTCCCTCTTTATTAATAGTGAGTCGGAGCTTAAGGTGGCGCTCGGAGCTCATCCCCACTTGCGGACCTTGGTCCTGCTGCCGTCTCTTAGTAATGAGCAGGGGCGGCCCTCCGAGAAGCGGGTTGTGCATGAACTGGTGCGCCGCTCCCCCCAAGCGCTGCACGTGGCGTGCGTGCGTGGGCCACGCGTGTGTCAGCGACCCGTGCGTGGGCGACTCACCATGATGGTGTACTTCAGGCACTCCGAGTCAGAGCGTGGCGGGTGCCCGAGGTGCGCCGAGGCTGTTGCATCCGCGCGCCGCTACATAGCGGACAGCAGTAACTGGGACGTAAACTACTATGACAGCGTGTGTATGCTACCGACCTTGGCCGTACAATTTCTTCAAGTTCAAACGTAACCACCTTGATGACATTGATTCCTTCGATTTGAAACCCGACGGCACAGCATAAGGGGTGCAAAGTGCGACTAGAACAGTAGTAATAAAATCAATTATTTTGTGAATTTGGAACGCATTCTTTTTTTTTATTTTACTCGAATGTACACATGTTTACGAGTACGAGGTACGCGAGGTAGTAAGAAACTTGTGCTTTCAACGTGAGCGCCCAGCTGTGCTGTACTGTGCTGTACAGGGTGGGGTGATCCGCGCCGTCTTTATAAGATGCTTATATTGTTCCGGATTCTTCCGTGGGGACGGGTTGCATACTCGCACGGCGCCGTAAGGCGCCCTAGCGAGCATCGGTAGGCAAGCCCGCCCGCACGCGTCAATCCGTTACAGTATAAGCATTAAAAAAAGACGGCGCGGATCACCCCACCCCGTAGTCCTGGCTGTCTCCGTCTCATTGGCTGAGCGATTAGCGAAGCCTATTACTCCAGTGATCAAAAAGTTTCGCGTCTGTCTGTCCGTCTGTCTGTCTGTCTGTCTGTGCGGACGATAACTCGAGAATGCTCGAGAACGAATTGAGCTAGCGACCTGGGATTTTCAGGGTCGTTTTGTATCATAAAAAGACAGATCAAGTTCGAAG
>NW_026267265.1:659592-664668 GCF_000697945.3 Frankliniella occidentalis | reverse complement strand
CCCCGCGCGATGCCCGTCTCCCCAACTTGGCCCGGAGTGACCCTGCTGTGAGCCTGTGGGCGGGCTGTGGCTTCGCCGCGGCCGAACCAAGTTTTTCTTCCCCCTTCTCCCCTCCCCCTCCCGTCGCCCAGTTCACTGCCACTACTAATTTTCTCGCGCTGCTATTACTTCGCTCGGCTCACGACGCGCCCGAATGGTGTCGCACCGACCGGCCCCGAAGAGCTAGCGCACTGCGCACTTCACCTAAGGGGAGGGTAAAATAAACCACGGACACGAATGTACTTTATACTGTCAAAAGAAAAGTATGACGACATTGACAAGGAGACTGTGTATGGCAAAAGCTTTTTCTTTTTAAGTAAAGGATCTGTTTTACAAACGATCGCAAAACTTAGCTTTCAAATTTCTGTCCGGCTGCCGCTGAAATGAGTCATTAGTGCAAAGAGTATCGAAATTTAAAATTTCAAATAAAACCATTTTCACAGAGTGACGTCGCGTTAGTATTTGTTTTGGCTTGCGGTTCTCTGTAACCACCCCCGTCTCGTCCCCGTTCCCGCCCAGTCCGTCCCCAAGCCCGTCGTCTCGGCGGTCGTGTCTCGTTTCGCTTGCCGTCCCTTCCATCGGCCGCCCGGGGCCCGGCCCCGGCCTCCGGCGAGCCCTGCTCCCTCACGGTTCGGACGTCGGCACGGTAATAGAAAACTGACGCCGCGCGTCGCCGCCGACGGAGTTGGCTGAAACAAAAGCCACCCCCGGCCGCTCCCCTGTCCCCATTCTGTCTGCTGACTCTTCTTCTTCTCCTCTCATCCTTCGGGACGGTGACGGGTGGCCGGGGAGCAGCGGCCAAAACTCTAGCGTACGATTCAGTTTCCACTTTGCCTGTGGTTTAATTCCCCCTCTGCAGGGCGAGGGGCCAGCACTGCACGTTTCGGACGCGGCGCGGCTGGGACAAGTTTTGTTTTGGTTGCCCTGGGAATGGACAGCGCCCATCCCCTTCTCTCCTCCTCCTTCACCTCCACCCGCTAACTTCTTATCCGAAGGGACAACGTTCTGCCCCAGGCCAGCCTCGCGTAGGGTTGCAGTCTGGAGAGGCACCCACACGCAAAAAACATATCAAAACCGTTACATACACCGCAATACACCCTTCCTTTTCTGGGAATAAGAACATACACAAAAAAGCTCGCAAAAATTTACACCTTTACACCTACTATAACACTTTTAGATTGATTACTACTCGTTTCACTAGTAAAGGGAACTGGGGGTAATCTCGCAAGCGTGTCTTCACACACACAAAAACAGGAGTTCTTGAATCAAGTGCGCGGGGCCTGAGCCAAGTCCATGGGCTAAATCCTATCCAGCCCATGGACTTCTCTCAAGCCCCGCGCACCTGATTCAAAACCCGCCTTTTCTGGGCGCACTCGGAGAACAGTTTACAAAAACGCGCTTATGTATCTTATTAAGTTGAAGAATAACAAGTGCAACAGTACAACAGTGCACTTGAGTGAGTGTAATGTACAAATACGCTGTTAGACATCGTTAACCCTTGTATAACTTTCTTTCTTGAAGGTAGTTTTTTGTGCAGCTGTCTCACGTCTGCCTTGCCTATGTAGACTGTTGCTGCACACAGAAAGTCAATTAGGGCCTGAGTGAGAGCGTACAGTTTCTCTTCCTCCCCCCACTCCTCCTCTCGCCCACCAGCGCTACCTCGTCCGAGTCGTTTCGGAGCGGCGAGCGAGGCGCGGACGAAGACCGTGGAGAGGACGGGGAGCACGGGGGACCGGTCCCGGACCGCAGCGCGCGCGCCCGCCCGCCCCTCTCCTACTGCGCGTTTTTAATAAAGGCAAACACGCCATTCCTAGGCTCCGCTCCGCCGGCTGGGTCAACAAAACGACGGCCAAATATAAGCATCGGTCGCTCCTCTCGGCACGGCGGGGCCTGGAGGGGACTGCCCGTGGTGTCTGCGGAGCGGGCGCGGGCTCGCCTTGAGGGACGGCCGGCTGGCAGAAGGGGGGGGGGCACTGGAAATGCGGCGGCAGTGTACAGGCGCAGCGGGGCCCAGTCGCGCTGGAGGTCACGAAGAAGGTCGGCAGGTTGCGAACAGGTTAGGGGGCAGTTTGCCCGGCAGGAGGGCGGAGGTAAGGGAGGGGCGTGCCGGGGCTGACCGCCGGGCCGGGCCAGCGGGCCGGGCGGCTTTGGGCGGTACGCTGAACACACAATGCCCCATGGAGACCCAAACTTTTAAGAGGAAAACTTATCACATTGTTCGTGTCGTGTCTGGAGGGATGGGAGGAAGGGATGCCGGAGGAGGAGGGGCTGGGAGTCACATGCTGCCGCTGCAGGCCACAATGGGACAGCAATTCGAAAGGCCGCGAGCAGGTTGACGTCGTCGCCGGGCTTAGCATATTTATCCCATGTCGGAAGCCCTCTCCTCGTCTCTTCCACTAGCTCCCCGTCTTGCTCTCACTCGTACCGTAGCGACCCCATCAGCCCGTCTTGCCCGAGGCGGGCGGCGGCGCCGACACCGTGAAAAGGGTTTGTCGTTCGAACCGGAAGCGGGCGTGGCGCGGCGAAGGGCGAAGAGCAACAGCGCTGCTGCCGCCCCCTCACCTTCCATAGCCCAGCCGAAATGGAGTGCTAATTTTGTTTCACGAGAGGAGTTTTCTTCGTGTTGAAAAATGGGGCCCGGCCCGACCGCTCCCTCTCGCCGCGTGAAACGCAAAGTGTTTTCTCTGCTGTTGTCTGTCGATATCATTGTCGTCGCGCTACACAGAGGGAAAGAGAGGGAAAGAGAGGGAAAGAAAGACAGACAGACGGAGTGGAAAGGTGGAGGAACAACCGAGAGCGAGACCAGTGGACGGGAAAAAAATCGCGGTCGGTGCTCCAAAGTCCTCCCTTCTCCCTTCTCCCTCCCCCTCCAGCAGCCGCTCGGTCGGAACCCCTTCAGCCGTTTGCCGCGGTGGTTACTCGCCCAATCGCGTGTGCACCTGCATATCATGGCGATGACGTCGCGCCTCAGCCCCCCGGCCCGCCTGTGGTGTAGGCACGCCCGCAGCACAGGGCGGCCTGACACGCGGCTGTTGCCTACCTACGAGGTGCTACCTTCCGCCCGAGTAGGCACGGCCGTAGCTCAGGGCGGACTCCTCGTGAGCTGTTGCCTGCCTACGAGTACGAGGTGCTCCACGGCCCGCCTGTGGGTTAGGCACGCCCGCAGCACAGGGCGGCCTCACGCACGGCTGTTGCCTACCTACGAGGCGCTCCACGGCCAGCACAACCGTTGAGGCGGCGGCAGAACAGAGCGGGACCGTGAGAGGGCGTGGCGGGCTCGGAGGGCGGTGAGGGGGGAGGGGGGCGATGATAGGACCACCACGCCAGCAGACCGAAATCGATTGCGGTCTGCATATTTAACAGCGTGGCCCCCCCGCGCCCCTTTCTTGGAGCAGAGAGCGAGGCAAGGTGCGCCGCCTGGCAGGCGGAGGCGGGCAGGGGGCGGGCACAGCCTTCCTTGGGCCGTGCGCCACCACGGGCGACCTTTTCCAGGACAAAACGGTCTGTGGGGTGCTCCTACACCTAATGGTATTTGTTTTCACTGCTCCTCACCCTGGCCTCTGACCGCCTCCTTCCTTACATGGCGTGGCCTGTTGGTACGCGATGCGGTGCAGGCAGAGCGCTATGAGGCCACCACCGACTCCGATGGCCTTGACGGTGACCCGGAGGCGCTGCAGCAGCGCGGACGGCAGCAGCAGCCGCCTCTCGTCGCCGCCCTTGCTCCAATTATTTTCCCCAGAAGGGTAAGGGTAATTGACTGGTCTTGACAGGGACAAAGGCGCGCCGGAAGTTTTACCACAAGTCTTTAGTCTTGTGTTTTTTCCCCTCGTCCTCTCTGTCCCCGTCGCTCTGCCAACGTTCTCTCCGTCTCTCTCTGTCTCCTGCTCCATCTCTCCCCTCATTTCCCCTGCTCTGGCCCTTGTGTATCCCTCGTGTAACCATGCTAACCTCTTTTTATACTCTTTTTCCCTTTGCGCCTCCCTCTTTCCTGCCCCACACCACCACCTCTTCTCTCTCTCTCCCTCTCTTTCTCGCTGCTCTCTTCACTCAAACGTAATCATTCCTTGCAGCTCGCACGTAGAAACACGACGCTGATGGCGCTCTACGCTGTCCCGCTTTGATCGCGTGTGCGGCGGGCAGAGTTTGTAGTAGGGGGGAGAGAAAAAAGGGAGAAAGGGAGTGAGAGAGAGCGAGAGTGACAAAGTACGATGAAAAAAAATAGAATGAGGGGGTTAAAAATTGGCAGATAAGGATGTGTGTGCGTGGAGGGGGTGGGGCAGGGGGATGTCGACTGTTGGTTTCAGAGGGACGAGGTTCACCTCGGCCTGCAGCCGCCGTGCCGTCAGGTGGGGTTCCAAGTGCCGCTGGTGGGGATAGGTCGCTGTACGCACGGCTTTGGAAAGAAGTAAGCGTGGGTATGAGGTGGAGAGGAAGAGAGAGAGGGAGGGAGGGAGAGATAAAGAGAGAGAGAGAGAGAGAGAGAGAGAGAGAGAGAGAGAGGCCGGAGCAGGGGAGAGAGTATGACCCCCACCGCAGCTCAGCAAAATGACGCTGGAGGGACATGATTAAACATGAATCCAGCCCCAGTCCGGCCTGGCCCGGGCGGGCAGGCCTGGGGGGACGGGTGAGATGGGGGGGGGGGGGGAGGAGGGAGGACAGCAGCAGAAGAGCAGGACAGCCCCCCTCCCCTTTACCCCCAGTACCAGCAGCAGCGGGCGCATAGCTGTCCTGTGACGCCTCAAACACTGAATATCAAACGCCCCCTCCCCCTCTCCTCTATTTTTTTTGTAAATGGGGGGTAGAAAAGGGGGAAGGGGGAGGGGCGAACAAAGAAGGAGAGAAAGGAAAGGAGATTGACTGACGACGGGGTAGAAAGAGAGACAGAGATGGGGAATCGGTTGGGTGGAGAAGAGTGGGGGTTGTGGAAGAGAGGTATGGAGGGAGAGAGAGAGATAGCTGGTGGCACGTCAGGCCTTCGCTGCTGTGAAAAAGTTGCTTTCAATCAATACGCCCGCCAGCGTGGCTGTTGTACCGACG
>NW_026267265.1:656082-658103 GCF_000697945.3 Frankliniella occidentalis | reverse complement strand
GGCACTGTTTGGCAGCACTGAGTGGCGGCGCGATGGTTGGCGGTGCTGTGTGTGTGTGTGTGGTAAAGCCC
Source organism: Frankliniella occidentalis (assembly GCF_000697945.3). Taxonomy (NCBI): domain Eukaryota; kingdom Metazoa; phylum Arthropoda; class Insecta; order Thysanoptera; family Thripidae; genus Frankliniella; species Frankliniella occidentalis. Next base: position 658,032 of record NW_026267265.1, on the reverse strand, counting down.
TTCCCACGGTAAAGGGGTAGGGGGGGGGGGTGCATAATCGTCCGGCCCGGCCCACCAGGTCGCTTGTATGTTTGTTCAATTTGTAAAGCAATTCGCGGAGCTGATTTTGCAGATAGGAATGGGCCGGGCTGTGGGCGGTATGCTGTCCGTCGTAGCAGCTCGTACGTACACTGCCAAAAGTCCTGCACCATATGGTACAGGATTGTGTACGGAAAACTGTATGAGATGTCCTGTACGGTAGTGCCCATAAGACTCCCTGTTAAAAATTTCTGTGGTCCGTGTACGGTCAAATTTTTGGAGGACAAAGGGAAAACTTTGAGGAACTCCTTTATAGTTTGAGGGAACTCCTCACATTCGAGGAAACTCCTCAAAAAGTGTGAGTATTTTCCTCATTTTTTGAGGAGGACTTCCTCTAAATCTGAGTAGTTTTCTGATAGTGTACAGGGGGCCCAGTTCCCCCCCCAAAGCTTGCGGGTACCTGCTGCGCGTGCGTTTGTGTTGTCATCATTATGACTGTGTAGCCGTTGTTGTTCTTTGCTGTATAGTTTATTGTTGCTGCGCGGCGCGGCGCGTCGTGCGGGTCGCCCGACTGCTGTCCGTGCCATTAATCACACTCTCTAGTACAGCGTAATTATATCCGTGCGAAGCGAACGCGCTGAATGTTTATGTGCGCCTGTCTGTGCGCTGGTGGATGAGTGTGTTCGTGTTTGTGGCTGTATTGCGGTCGTCGCAAAGGACATTACTTTTTTTTTCGCACGCGGTTAGTTCCTTCAGTCTTCCTCCTGCAGCACATTACCTACGAAAAAAAAAATCAAACCAGAAAATACGTTGAAATTTATTTCAAAATACAGAGAAAAATAAAAGACATAGCACAAAATTATTTAAGCGTAATTTGATGGCGCTCGGTTAGCTGGTCGCCCTCCGCAGGAGGTGGATTCGCGGAAGCAGCCATTGACGGATTGCAAGACGAGCTGAACTGGAAACACCCTCTTCCATCATTCCTTATTCCCTTTGGCCCACCCCCTCCCCCATTTTACCCCATCGGCCATTCTGCGCCCGTAACCAAATGCCACCTACCAAATAACTTACCTCCTGTAAGCAGGCTGCAAACGCTGCAGCCAAATTTTCTGAGAAACGAGGAAGTCAAATTCCAGCGACGCCGGACGGCGAAGTCTGCTACTCTTCTTTGAAGTGAGCTCGTTTTCCGACCCGTGCGAGGGTTTGTCGCTGGGATGTGCCGTCCATCCACGTGCCATGACAAGCGAATGAGAAGACCGACGACCGAGGCAGGGTAAAAGGTCCCCCTTTTCCGTTTAGTGTTTGCACAATGTTACCCAGTTTCATTTTCTGGACTCGGCTCGGCTTGTCCCACTCCCGGCTCGAGTCTCGAGTACTGGGTCGAAGCTCCACGAGCAAAAGCAATTCGTGTAAGCAGGAGAGATGCAGTTAAAGTTACTCCGAAAACACTCACCCCACCCCCACATCTCTCTCTCCCCCTCTCTCTTACACGCACACTCACAGAGGCCGGTGTACTCACAGTGCCACCTAATATAGCACCGGGTCGAGCACTCGTGGACCCCCTCCCCGGCGCACCGCCGCCGCCCGCAGCCCCACACACCCTGCTAACTTGGCTTGTGTTACGGGAGGCTGGGGCTGGGGCCGGGCGCAGCGCAGGCCCGACAGAGCAGGGCAACACTACATTGACGGCACTAAACAACTAACTCCCTGGCCTGCCCCCTCCTCCCGCCTCATCCCCGAGGACTGCTGAGCCCTTGGCAGCTCTAGCGGCCCGCGGCTGTCCCGTTGCCCCCTCACGCCCACCTCCGCCACCCCCAGCAGGACCCGAGGGGCCCCCGCAGGGGAGGCGGCCGTGGCCCCGGCCCCGTGAGTAGTGTAGGACCGCCAGGGCCGCACACATTGGGGCCCCGCTCCCCGCCCCACTTCCTGCAG
>NW_026267265.1:651896-655882 GCF_000697945.3 Frankliniella occidentalis | reverse complement strand
CGCCGCCGCTCGCGTACTCACTCTGAACGGCAGACTAGATGGCCCCGCGCCATAAAGCAGATAGCTGCTGTGGCGCGGCGCGCGGCTCGCGCAAGGCGTGCTCCTGGAGCTCTCGGAGCTGCTCCCGGAGCCCCGTCATCCTGCTGTGGCGGGGCGCGGCGTTAAGCGTCAGTTCTGCCCTCCGCGCGGCGCGGCCCTCAGCCTAGGGGGCGGATATGAGAGGAGTTGTTGTCGACGCGCACCACTCCAGTTAGCCGCCGGGGACACGCCGCCACGTCGACCTGGGAGCGAGAGGATGGGGGAGATGGCAAGAGGCAGGAGGTGCTCCGCTCCGGCCCCGCTCCCTGTCGCAGCACCACAAGCACCACCGCCAGCACGGGCGCCGAGCTGTGAGGAGAGAAGAAGAAGAGAGAAAGTCAATTTTATTCATGGGAGGCCTTGTCGAGAGCCTTAGCCTGCTGCGAGAGCCGCGTGCTGGAACCGCGGCGGAGGCTCTCCCGGCCCCGCGGCTCTCCCCTGCGGAGGCTTTTCCGAGGCGCTGGCTGGCTTTGCCGTTGGCGCGCCGGGGCTCGAGTCACCGTCGGCATGACTGACGGCCCCCTGACTGCGGTATATGAGAGCCGCGCCTTCTGCGACTTTTCTCTTGCCGCCGAGGCACAACGCACATCCAGGTGTACCACGACGGAGCAGGTCGATACAAAGCAGAAGGGCAGCGGAAAAATCTTTCAGCACAACACGATGCTTTTTTTTTTACTTTTTTTTTATTTGTGGCTGTTTGTGAAACTACGCAGCAGTCTGGCGCTCGTGCAGCTCGTGTGTTGGATTTGAAAGTTGTAACGAGGTTGGCAGGCTGGCGCCGGGGTTCCGGGGGGAGAGTGGAGTCCGGAGTGAAAGGCTGGCGGGGAGAGGAAGGGAGGGGAGGGGCCGGACTTTGCAGCGCTTGGCCCGGCCCGCCTCGCCCTCCACCTCACCTTGTCCCTGCACAGGCTCCTCAAAAATCGTTCAGCAAATATGCTGGAAAGAGGGGGGAGGGGTGCCTACTGATACGCAACGCTCCGCACTGTCGTCTCCACCCCTCCGCCCCGTTGCGCTTCGGAGAGGGGGAGGGAGAGGGAGGGGGGCTGGCGAATAAAAACGACAGAGAAAGAAAAGTCGAGCTAGGTGAAGGGAGTTGCGAGGAGGGGGAGGCGAAGGGGCGGCACATTGGAATGTTGCACAGGAGCCGTGTGCGCCCCAGCGATTGGGGTGGGGGGTAAGTGGTGGAGGAGGAAAAGGAGGAAACGGCAGAAGAGGAGGGGGAACGGGAACAAAAAGAGTGAGAGTAAAAATAAATAAAAACGAGCGTGGGGAGGGCAGGGAGGCCTGCTGTTGGAGGAGGCGATGGTCGAAGAGGTGAGGTGGGGGTGCAATAGGCGTTCGTTACATGAGGCGACGGTGTGTACTCCCGGTGTACCCGGTGTGCGCGGCGCCCACATCAAACAGCAAACTCGGGCGCATCAGCCTGATGCGGCTCCCCCCCCCCCTCCCCTTCCTCTCTGCCGGCAATCAGCGCTAGCTCGTAATTAACATCTGAATGCCTTGCAAAGGCCAGAGCACGCGGGGCGCTGTGTACCTGACTCTCCCCCCTCCACGCCCCGACAACTTCACTTCCACCCCCTCTCCATCTTCCTCTCTCCGTCCCTGTCTCATTTCCTCTCGCTGTCTTGCTCTCATTGCTCTGTCTGTCTGTCTGTCTGTCTGTCTGTCTGTCTGTCTGTCTGTCTGTCTGTCTGTCTGTCTCCTTCTTGTGTCTCTGTCCGTTTGTTGTTGACGCTCCCGATTCTGTTTGATCGACAAATAAAAACAAATTATTTGATCGTCGCCGACGTTCCATTGTGTGCAAGCGTTACCGTCCATCCCCCTCCCCCAACTCTGATCCCATCCCGTGCCCGTCCGCCCTGGTTTGCCGCGACCTCTGCCCCCACCCCTTCTCTTCTCTCCCCTTTTCTCCCTCCCCCTGTATTTCTGTGTCTCTCTCTCCGACCATTCTCCGAACGCCTTGTCTCTCTTGCCAGATCTCGGCCTAATATAAGGGAACAAGAAATCCGAACCTCTGCTTAGACCACGTCGGATTGTGTGCTCGGCCGCGGCCGTGGGGGGCCTGCCCTGGCCGGCGCCCCTGCCTGGCGCCCTCTGGCAGGCGCCCCCGCCGCCCTCCGCGGCCCCACGCTGCGCCTGCTGCCCGGCCTCGGCCCGGCCTCGGCCCGCCCTGTTGCGCTGCGCGCGGAACAAGGGGCCTAACCGCCTAGCGCCACGCCACGGTTCGCTAGCCCTCAAGCGATGCGTACTCAGCCCGAATTGCCAGCCAGCCCTGCCCTGCCCTGCCCTGCCCCGCCCCGCGGTTCTGTTCGGCTTGGATGAGCCATGCTCGATACGTGCCGAGGAATCCTCCCCCGCCCCTTTTCCCTCCGGAGTTCTGTTCAGCCGTGCCTTCCTTTCCCGGATTCGCGCCGAAAATAGTAATAATATCGATGATAATAAAACGGCGAATAACTCTGCGAGGTTTTGTCCCGGTTTATTCATTCCACTCGTACATGGCTCAGATTCCTTGCAGCGAAAAATGGCTTATCGAACACAATTTGTATTCCTTTCTTTGTTGTTGCCAGTGAACGGATTGCAACATGCGTCGGCAACGGGGGGCAGTGCCACGAGAGCTACGCGTCGAGCGGTCCCGGAGCAGCAGGCGTTCCCAACAAAGTCATTCAAAGAAGTACTAGGTAGATGTACGCCAGACCACGTCTCGCGTAACAGGCTTCGCGATATCTCACGAAACACTGTTACGCTGCGACGCGCCTGGCATACATCTACCTAGGCCTGCGGCGCTGACACCCGAGTCGGGCCAAAGTCGTGAGTAGGCACTCGGCCCCAAAAGTCAAAAACTTTGTTCTTCGGGGTTTTATTTTTACGAGTTACCCTACCAGAGACCTACAAATATCTGAGAAAAAACAGAAATGTTTTGCGGCCATTTTCGTGTAGAAAACTCCCTCTGGTGCCTTAACGGTTAAAGATAGAGCCAAATGGACGAAATTTTCGCCCAGAGGGCTCTACTTTGATGAGTTACCCCTTAGGAAACTGTAAAAAAATATTTTTTAAAAATGTCATTTTGGGGCCCTTGGTTTTTGATTTTTTTTTAAATCCAATTTTTGAGCTAGAATGCTCTTCTTCGAACTTGATCTGTCTTTTGATGACACAAAACGACCCTGAAAATCCCAGGTCGCTAGCTCAATTCGTTCTCGAGTTATCGTGCGGACAGACACACAGACACACACACACACACACAGACAGACAGACGCGAAACTTTTTGATCATCACTGGAGTAATAGGCTTCGCTATCGCTCAGCCAAAAATAAAAAGCTCTCATTCATTGTCCGTTTATTTGTCGTTATGGTTTTTGCGCGCTCCGCTCATAAGCCAAGAGAGTCGAGCCGCCGCCGCCGCCGCCGCAGCAGCAGCTGAGATTAATGGAGAAATAAGTGGCCGCGAGTGGCTTTCTTTCGCCCCCCCCCCCCTCCTTTCTCTCTCCTAATCCCTGGCGGGACACCCCCACGATACTGTACCGCTTCGCAAACGCGGCGATAACCCTCCATTTTCCCCCCGCTCTCCCCTCTCCTCTCCCCCGGCAGGATAAAGCAGCTCTCGCAGCTTGCCAACTTTCCCACCCCGTCTCCCACCCTCGCCACTACTCCTAATTTGAACCTTCCTTTTAACCTCTATTATTATGATTATTTTGGCGCGCTCCCCGCTGCGCCGGCGGGCGACCCCCCACCCCTTCCGCTTGCATCTTCACATCCTCTTAACCCGCGCCGCCTCCTCACCCTCCCCGTCCCGCAGGACCCGCAGGACCCTCCAGTCCGCCAGGATGGCCCGGGGGCGGAACATGACACAGGACCTAACCCTGCCCGCGCTGCACGCCGCAGGATGTGGTGTGGATGAGCCAAAGGGGGGGG
>NW_026267265.1:648364-651801 GCF_000697945.3 Frankliniella occidentalis | reverse complement strand
GAGAGAGAGAGAGAGAGAGAGAGAGAGAGAGAGAGAGAGAGAGAGAGAGAGAGAGAGAGAGGGCTCATTACTAGGCGGCGAATTGGGTTAAGTACCTTGGAGCTACTCGAGTGCTTGGCGTTGGCGCGCAAGTCTCGGCCGCAGCAGCGTGTAGCGGCCTGGGGCTTAGCCGGGACTTGTGTGAGGGGTGCTTGGGGTGCTTGCGGCCGAGCCAACCCGAGGAGGGGGGCGGCCGATGCATCTGAAGTAACTTTTCGAGTAAGAGTAAGGCGGCTTTGGGTTAGGAGACCAGCAGCAGGAGGAGAAGCAGCGGGGAGGAGAGGACGTGACGTCGCCGCCGCATCAAACATGCACGCGGCGAGCCTTTGAGGGCGACTCGGCGCGGGCGGCGCGGGCTCCCCGCCTCCACTGCCGTGCGCGCCTGTCAGGCCGAGGGTAGGCCACCAGTGCAACGCCCCTGCGCGCGCGCGGCCTACTGGCGCCTGCTCGCACTACCGATGCACTGGACAGCGCTAGGCCTGTCCCGCCCACGGGAGCGGGAGGCAAGGGGTATGCCACTGACCCGCTGCCGCCCCCGACCGTCCGCCTCCACCCGCTCCACCTCCCCCACCCGCCCCCACCACCAATATTGACTGACCGGGAGAGGCAATGAGAGATCGGCCTCATCCCTCTCATGCCGCTGCTAGGCCGCTCTCCCCCAATCCCCCTCAGTTTGGCTGCGCATATTGGCATATAATTAAATTACCTAACCTAAATCCCTCCCCTCGTACTCCCAGCGGGGATCATCTTTATACCATTTTCCTCCGCCTTGGCCGCCACGGTCAGCTGAGCAGCCTGATTGGCGTAAAGACAATTTCCCCGCTCGGCCTCCGCTCTCCCAACCAGCCCCTAACCGCCGCGGGACCGCCCGCTCTCCTTTGATGTGGGCTTGCGCGCCGTGAAGAAATACTATTTTAACTCCCCGAAATAACTACCGAACTACCCGTCCTCGTAGGCGCTTGCGGCCCGCCCAGGCTGTCGGGCGTCATCATTTGTTATTCTCCCGCTGGAGGACACCCATCCGTCTGCGTCGTGGAGTCACATTCACTCTGCATAACGCGACGCTTACCCAGCCCGCCCGACCCGGCCGGGGCCCCACCCGCCGTACACCAGACCGTTTGTCGCATAAAAGGTTTCATAGTCATGGTCTTTGCACATTTAAATTGGAAGACGTCGGGTCGAGGTCGGGCCGGGTCGGGCCGGGTCGGTCTTGTCTCCACTCGTTATCAGAGTGTCTGCGACGTCCCTCCCTCCAGTCTCCTCCCCGACCTACGCCCCGCCCCATCCGTAGGACTCCTCGGCGGTAGCGGCGGCTCCTGGTCTCCAGGGGCCCCGCTTCTGACGGGACGCCCAGAGTACGTCGGCCTCTCCTCCCTGCTTCGGGAAGACGATGCGCCGCAGCCCAGGTAGAACACTCCACAGAGTTGTCGCGTTTTATGGAAAAGGCCATTTCATCCTCTTTTCATTTCTGCATACATTTTTATTTCAATGGTTAGCCGGATTTGTTGACATTCACTGCGGCGTGATTGTACTATTTACTCATTTTTTTTCAACGCTCTAAAATTGCTTCCACACGCCACATTTCACGCCTAGAATTAGCCGGCAACAAGTTCCAAGTTAAAATTACGTAATTATTCCATATGGCATTATTACATTGGGTGCCTTGGTGCATATTCCACCTCTCTTCATACGATACATCTCCTGAAGATAGAGAGAGAGAGCAAGTTGCACTGTCGTTGTATAACGTGTGCGATTTCGAATACGAAACGCGCCGATCCTTTTCTGAGAATTGCGTTTCCCGTGTGCTGGAAACAGCTGGAAACGAGCGAACGACCGGTTGAAATACCGGTTCACATACCTCCTAAAGGCCAGATTTGACACCCCCGATATGGGTGTTCTGCTCCCGGCCCAGCTGGCCTGGCACACGACGTCGCCTTGCTCGCCCGGCGCGGCGCGGGGGTAGGGTCGCTTCCAGATGGCTGCAAGCCCCGCCCCGCCCCGCTGCGCCCCGCCCCGCCTTGCCGCGCTCGGCGCCATCTGGCACGACGGGGCGGGCTCAACACTGCCACGGCGCGCCTGCTGGGGCGCCGCAGGGCCGGCACGTACTCGTCGCGACGCCCGGCGTCCGCCTTAGGCCCCAAGCGGGCAGGGCGTCCTGCCTGTATCCCTTTTGCTAGTTTTGGGTCGCGCATCCCCCGGCCGGGCCCGGGCGCGGGCGAGCAGAGGATATGGCGTACGACGGGTCTCAAAAGTGGTCGGGGTTGGACCTCGCCCGGCCCCAGCCCCGGCCGCCTCGGGGCGGGTACGTGCGCACAATAAATCACTTGTTTTCCCTCTTTCTGTCAGCGGCAAACTCGTTTGCGAGGCGGCGGCGGCGGCGGCAACAGCGAGCAGACTGGCCCGGCCGGGGCCGTCGGGCCCTATGCTGTATGCGCGCGCGAGAGTGTGGCATAAATTGCCTGTGTGCATGTTAGCACGAGCCCCCTTCCCCTCCTCTCCCCTACTGTGCCGGACTTAGGCCCTCTGCCGCCACCCACTGGACCAAACGGAATAAACACGTCCGCCATGATGAAGTATAAGAGCGGATTCGATGCCGCCGCCCATGCCGCCGCCCATGCCGCCGCCCATGCCGCCGCCGCCGCTGCAGCAGTTGCCGGGGCTGCGGATCCCATATCAGTCCGCTCTCGGCTCCATTACTCTGTGCGTCAGCCCCATTATTTCTCGACCTTTGCGCGTTTGACCTTTTGGTCCGGTTTTCTCCTCTGAACTTGACCCCCCAGAGGGAAAACATAAGCGAAGAGGGGAGTGTGGTGTGGGGGAGGGAGGGAGGAGGGAGGTAGGGAGGTAGTCAGAAAAGCGTGGAGCTTTCCTGCAGAGGGAGAGGAGGAGGGAAAATACTATGAGGCAAGTCATCATGATGCGCGGCACGACTCGTAACGGGAGGTGTCACACAGCCTCGGTGCGCGGCAACGACGGCAGCGCGACCGTAGCTCACCCCGTCTGTCTCCGCCTCCACGCCCACCTCCGCCCCCGCGCCACCCCCCACCCGCCTCCACCACGACGACACGTGCGAGTTCGAGTATACGGGATCCTTCCCCTCTTGTGCCCCTAACCCATGCCGTTCCCCCTGCCCGTGCCCCTGGCCACTCCCCCGCCCCAACCTCGGCGCGCCCCCGACTCACAATTGAGAATAAAACTGGCCGCTAACCTGGGCGATGTTTCATCTCGTGTTTCATTGTGTTGCCGGGGGTGCGCGTCCCTTCCCCCCCCCCCCCCCCCCCCCCTCTGGGGCCAGCCAGCGCGCCAATGGGATGCGACACATTATTGTCGCTGGAAATGAGGGCGCAGAGCTCTGCTGCGAAATACACGACCCCAATCCTTTCTGCGCACCCTGCCCT
>NW_026267265.1:647095-648298 GCF_000697945.3 Frankliniella occidentalis | reverse complement strand
CCCCCTCCTCCCTCCTCCACTTGCCCGGGGCTACCTCAACCTGCCTGGCTCACGCTGCACTTGGCCGACAAGCAGCCACAGCGCCGCCACGTTCGTGTGTCCGTCCATGTAGCCCCCTCCCCCTCCCCTGTCCTTGTCCGTTCCATTACTACACCCCTGCATGAATAACGGAACAGCCAGAACTACCCGCCCCGCGGCCCTCGCTGATGCATTCCTGCCCGCCTCTTCCTTTTCTTCCACACTATGGCTCTCCCCCTCGGCGTTCTCCAGCTTCCCAAAACACCACCCAACATTCCTATGAGGATTCACCTCGCACAACAACGTCAACCCGCGCTTCCCGAGGTGCTCCCGCCGAAATAGTTGCATGACTGGGGCAAATCGGCGGTACCTGCAAGAGGTAATACTTTCGTCATCGTATATTTAGCCTTAAGTAGTTCTTGAGATCCACAAGTATGTACTGAATATTTTCCTTTGTACAATCTTTAACCAATCCGGTTGGAGGTCTCCGCGGCAGCGGCCCGAGTTTTCATAACGCCCCGCGGCGGGGGAGTCCACGTCACGGCGGCTTCTCTCGCTAATTGGAGGACCGCGGGGCCGCTACAGATGCACCGCCCGTCGCACAGCACGCCCCCGGCACCCTCCGGTCGGTCCATATTTCAAGAGCTTTTTTTTCTGCCGACAGAGGCGTTTTTCCTCCATCGAATTCTGGTGGAATGATTTCGTGGTGTAATTGCAATCGCCTCGAGGTACTGCACTATATTTCATCGACTTGGCAACCACCCGTACTACGTGCTTCGGCTGCTAATGTACCCACAAAGTACTTTTTACCGCGAGTGTACTCTACCGGCATACCCACCCCCGGCAGTCATGTCTGGCCTACATTCAAGCACCCCGTCCCGCCCCGCAAAGCCCTCCTGGGTTGTGACGCAGAGCCGGGCTTGCCATGGGGCGGCCGCGGGCAGCTCCGCTCCGGGGGCGGCAACACACTCCACTCGGGCTCCTGCGCGCTCCGGCCCCGATCCAGCCGCTGCTAACGAGGATTCTTACTCACTCTCACTCACTGATAGGCGGGCCCCGAGGTAGGGGGTGGGCGTGAGGAGGATAGGGTGGACAAAAGAGGGGGGTTGATACGACGTGAGAGCGGATGAAAGCAGGCAATAGTGGGGGGCTAACTGGGTGGGGTTTGGGGCAAGCATGGGGAGG
>NW_026267265.1:643495-646674 GCF_000697945.3 Frankliniella occidentalis | reverse complement strand
CCACGAACAGCTCCAATCACGGGGATAGCCTCCCCCCCCTCCCCCCCCACCTTACTCCTCTCTCTCTCTCTCCCTCTCGCGCACCCTCCCTCCCTCTCTCTCGGCCTATTTCCCCCCTTCTCCATCTATTTCTCTCTCCTCGCCTTCCCCGCGCGGTCTTGTTCAACACCGTGCAGGTGGAACACTGATCCCATTTCCGCGTGCACCGCCGCCACCACCACCACCGCCGCCGCCACTACCAGCGCGGAAAAGAAAACCCCCCGGCTTCTCGTGGTTTAGTATGTGTGCCTATATCCTCCCGGGCCCCGGCGGGCTTCGGCTGCTGTGGAAAGTGATATTAGCATTCAGTGCGGAGCGGCTGCTGCTGCTGCCGCTGCAACCTCCGCCGCCCCCGCTACCCCAACAGCGGCTGCTACCGCTCCACCGCCCCCGATTCACTTATCGGCGCGAGTGGGTAAAGTACTGTGAGCCCGCCTGCGGCACTGCAGAGTAAACTCGGGTGGGGGGAGGGGCAGGGCGGGGGACGTGGACAGGGAGAGACAGTGGGGGTTGGGGGTGGAGACGGGAGGGAGCGGAGGGAGGGAGCGAGAGGGCGGATAGGGTGAGAGAGAGGGGGAGTGTGTTCCAACGCGTGAAGCCTGCTTGCCCGGCTCGGCCCGCCTCGGGGGTCCCCCAGGGCTGGTAGGGAATCACACGCCTGTGCTCACACGCCGGGCCGCTGGGGCGCGGCGGCAGGGAGCGGCGGGGTGGGGCGCGGGGCGGGGCACTGGGGCACAAAGGACCGGGTGGGGCCGTACAGGCCCTACAGGCCCTACAGGAGGGCGGGGCGGGGCCAGCGGACGGGGTGCGCTGTATCGGACGTGCCCCAGCCCCGATGGGACTAATATGCATGCGGGAAATACGTTTAAGGGAGGTCATGGGCGGAAGAAAAGTGGAGAGTGGGGGGCGGCAGAAACAGAGGCAAAGGCTGGGTGGCGGGGGAGGAGAGGATAAGGGAGGCTTTTTGTCGGCGGCCGAAGAGGACCATACTCCGCCCCGCCCGCGCGCCCAGTTTGCTCGGTCAACTTGTTGGAAGTAATTCGCCGCGAGCGCAGCCGCGGCGGCGACGGCGAGAAGATAGCGATCTCTAAACATCGCGGTGCCGCTCGGTTTCTTTTTTCAATTTTTTTCCCCTCCGCTCATCCGCGGATGGGGGATGCGGGGGGAGTGTTGGGGGTGGAACTGATTTCCTCCCGCTAAAACGTTACTGGAAGGGGACTGCTGGGGCGTGCACGCACATAAGTAGTAGCACTGCCCCCCTCCTCCCCCTCCCTGGAGCAGTCCGTGCTCCCCGTCGCCCACCCTCCGCCGCCACGGCTCGAAATTGTTTCAAATACCGAGATCTGGAACAGCAGAGAGCGGTGGGACGGGGCGGGGTTCGGGGAAAAGGGTGGGTGTGAAGGGAGGGGGGCTGCAGGGCTTTCCCCCGGCGCCGGGCTCCGCTCTGCGCTGCGCCGCTGCCCGTGAAGGCGTAGGTAACTTGGTAAGTGACGGCGGACCGGGCCGCGGAGGAGAGGAGGGGCAAGGTGGGAGTCGTGAAGTATGGAAGGGCTGGGCGGCCATAGGTCAAGAGGCGAGGCAACCCGCCGCGCCAACTGCTTTGGGGAAAACAATGGCACGACTTAGTGACTTGTATGGGTTTATTACTTTACAAAGACATTAAAGGGAAAGCTTCTAGCAGCTTAAAAAGTGAATAGGGTTTGAAACAAAATTCCTCTCCGTGTCTTGAAAATTTGAACTCAACGATTATGCCACAAGTATACCAACGGTTGCTCAGGTCTGGATAACTTAGTGCGCCAAATTTGAAGTTGTACCTAGTCTCCTCCAAATCATCAAAATCCTTGTAAAAGTCATTGTGACGCCCGACCATTGCCAATTTAAATATATTTGTGTAGTAAAAAAGTATTTTTTTTTCAAACCCTGCCTTGTGTTCAAAGACACTGCGGATGGCTTTGGTGTCCGCTGTCTCTGAATGATGCCTCTAAAAACACAAAAATCAGTCCCCAGTTCTAGTTGCCTCATCCAGTCCTCTGCACCCTTGTTTTCGGCAGGGTACCTTCTGCTCTGCTCCTGCCTCCGAAGTCCTCCGCGGAGCGTGGAGACGAATCTCATTGCGACGGAGAAAGAATGTCTTCATTTTGCAAAGCATACTGGATGGTCGCCTTGGGGGGTCCTGCCTGGCCGCGCCACCGCGGCGCTGAGGCGGGGGAGGCAGCTCCGCCCCGCCCCGCCCCGCCACGCCACGCCACGCCCCATCCCATCACCGCGGCCGATGGGGCGCCTCTTATTACACGATTTTAAATTGTGATGAAACCTCCCCTCTTGTTTTATTCTCCCGTGGCGGGGCGGCGCGCCCTGGGGGAGCGCGTGCTAACGCCCTCATCGGCCACCTGTTCGTTGGGGAGGGGGATGAAAAGGTTTCGCCACCAAGCTCTCCGAGGGCGACCTTCACTTTGGGAACAAACGCCCCGCTCTCTTTGGAACGGTTCGGGCAGCAGCAGCAGCACCACCAGCAGCAGCAAGGAGGAGAATGGGGTCCAAATTCCACGCCACTCCTCGCAGTCCTCTCCGCTCAGCCCCGTCTCCCCTTTTCCTGTCCCCTCCTGCTCCGGTACTTTGCAGTGAAGCAGTCTATGTCTCGGTCTGGCTTCTCCCGAGAAGTTCGAGCAGACTCTCAGCAGGGATGGAGGACGAGGGCAACAACATCGCCCGCTCCCGCTGAAGCAGGGCAGCGGGGCGGGGCGGGGCGGAGCTGGGAGGGCTGTGGCGGGGAATGCAGGGGTCGGTACTTCCGAGGGTTGAGTCATTAGTGCTTTGGCCCGGCATATCGCTCTCCACCGCTCGGCCTTGAAATCTGCAATCAGCGACGGTTTGCCAAATTTGGTCCATTGTCCTGGGCGGCCCCGAGCTCCGCCGGCAGCGCCCACAGCGCCGGGCAGCACCGCCTGCCGCAGCACCCAGCGGCCCCTTCAACAAGTCCGGCGGCGCTGGCGAGGGGCCCTACAGCCCCACACAATGGGAAGAGATGATGGCGCGGCTGCAGCGAGTCTAGGAGAGGAGAGAGCTCTGCGCTACCAACCCCACCCCACCTCACCTCACGGCCACGAACAGCTCCAATCACGGGGATAGCCTCCCCCCCC
>NW_026267265.1:637240-638845 GCF_000697945.3 Frankliniella occidentalis | reverse complement strand
ACACCTGCACCGCAGGCATTGAGGGCGCTGGCCCCTGGCAGGGCCAGGGGAGCACCAGTGTCGCGCCACAATCGCCGCCCCCGCCGAGGATGATATCGGCAAGGGACGGCTGCGTCGCGAGCCCGCCTTTCGGGCGGAACAGCTCGCACGCCGGCGACAAGGGCAGAGACCCCTGGCAAGTAGGCCACCGGGCGCAATCTGCCACGCCAACCACAAAAATCGAGCGAATGACGAGAGGTTCGTTGTCCTTAGAGCAATACAAAACTTCGAGGGAAATTTTACATCAATCATTTATAAAAAATTACATAGGCAATCGAATGCTTTCAACAGTAGGAAATATTGAAATAGTAAGGTGATCATGTTAAGCGACTTGTATAAAATAGAATATCTCCCCCTTTTCTGTCAGTAGCTTTAAACTACGGTGTTTATATAGTTAAACCTTCGTGCTCAATCCCATTGCTCATTACTAGCTGTTAATAATATTCATTTCAAAAACTAAACGTAATGCAGAGATAGTAACCCAGGCATTAATTTTGTATGTAAAGTGCAATTCAGGTTTAACATGTTGTTTCTTTGTTTCGATTATTTATAAGCGTTCGTGGGCAAGTAGGCCCAATATTGCTTAACGGATCGCGGTTGGTCTACTGACCCGCGGCCGATGGGCGGTACAAACTGGTACCGGTAATTTTAACTTCAGTAGACACTTGTTGTTGTACTAAATCTTAAGTATTAAAGGCGAGACCGAGAAGCTGGTCGCTTGGATAACACGGTGGTACTGTAGACGCCGCCTGAGAGTAAAACAAATATTATTGTTTTGCGTCTAAATTATTGTAAGAACCTGTTTATGTTATGTCGATGAAATCCAATATCACGCTATGTAGCAAATAGTGTCGTAATGTGAAAGCAGTGTTCATTAGTTAGAGACGGGACGAGGTCAAAAATATTCTTTTACTTCATTTTTTTGTAACGGTCAGGAGTACATGACCGAGCTTCGAAATATTCCGGTGCGAGCTGCGTGCAACGCACCCACGAGGGCCTAATTGTAAGAAAAGGGACGACTGCGGTCCGCACCCGATGCGCGCCAACCGAGCAACACCTGGGCGCGATTGTAACAATAGGTGACGCCACTGGCAGGTGTCGTAAAAAGAGGTGACCGCGTCTGAATAGAGCAGAGATCGGTGCGGGTGGCGCGCGGACCGCACGCGGACAATAGCAATGCAAGCTGGAGACGACGACCGGACCCATCCTGTCTGATCTCATTCACTTTCTCAATTTCCTGGAAAGCGCTGGAAGTCGCGTTTGCAGACGCGTACCCCAACCTTGTTGTTTTTTCTTTTTTTCTCTTTCCCGTTTATTTAATTTTAAAATTGGTCCATTTGCCGTCGTTTATGGTCGCACCTATTCATGTAAAGTTTCTGTTACATTAGTCAAAGAGAAATTTAAGACCCTGATGAATTGATTGGCCAATTCGCAGTGTCGGTACCAAAACGAAACAGTGGTAAGATAAAGTGAATACTTCGGCATTTTTACTGACCGTTGATGCCGCTGAGAGGAAAGCTTGAATGGGCATTCCAGCCAAGGCAGGGAAACGAAGCCAATAGTTTT
>NW_026267265.1:625331-633175 GCF_000697945.3 Frankliniella occidentalis | reverse complement strand
CCCCCCCCAGCGGCCCCTGTCCACCTGTCCAGTCCCGGCCGGGTCCACGCGTCCCCCCTGGAGACGGGCGGCCCGGGCAGCAGGGCCACGGGCCACGGCTGCCGCCCGCCAGGTGCAGGTGCGGGTGCGCTGCGCCTCCCGCCGCCCCGCGCCGGGCGGGCTCAATGTTCCTCCTCCCTCCTCCCCAGCGCTCTCCAGGACGGGGGCGCCGCTGACAGGCATTGGGTTGGGGATGAAGAGGTGATGGAGGCTCCAGGCGGGCGCCCCTCACGGGCAAGGACATGCAGGTGGTACCCGGGGCCGCCGAAACTCGGGTGAAAAGTGTGTCTGACATACGACGGCCGTCGGATTTCATAGATTTTCTCGTTGACTCGGTCCGCATCTACGACGCCCGCTCCTCGCGGCGGACGAGGTTGCCGCGCCGGCCGCCAGGTGGCGCTAGCGTCGCCGCCCGGCCGAGCCCGGCCGAGGCGACCCGAGCGGGCCGCGGAAACGCCCGAGTGCGCCCCGCGATGCGTAGTTTTCCCCGAAAAATCGATAGAGCGCGCCAGCTGCGCGAGGAGCTCGACTCTCGGGTCGCTCAGAATCTATGCAGTGTTAACGGCACGGCATACCTCGGAGCACACAAAAGTCATGCGAATACTGTGATGCTCTGAGGACGCGTCTGGATCGGATTGTTCTGTTCGGAGTGCGCGGCGCGACGCGAGTGTGGTGTTCGTGACAACCCCGGGCCGGAAAACCGCCGCGGCCAACATGGGTGCGACGAAATACGCGAGTGTTGTGTTCTGCCTGAGTGTGGTGTTGCGGGTCACGCTCGCCTCTGGAATATCGGAGCTCGAGCTGTCCAAGCTGTCTGGAGCAGGCATCGGCTCTGCTGACGGCGGTGAGTGCTCCTCGCGTGCCAGGTGCACCCTGGCCTGTGTCAACGGGAGGGCCTAACAATAACTTCAACACGGCGCCCCCGCGCGCGGCCCGACCCGTCCAGGCTCCAGGGCCCTGCGCTGCGCTCCAGCGGGCCCCCCGCGCGCCGCCCTTGGGCCGTCCTGCACGGCCAGGCCGTACCCGCTGGAGCGGACCTTCCTGGAGCCTGGGGACGTGCCGTGTCCGGAGGGGCAGGCCAACCCGGCGGACACACGTGTCCGGCGGGCCGCCTACCTTTCGCGCTGCAGTGACACCGCGGTGCAGGTGCGGGCGCGCGCCGTGCGCACACGGGGGTCCGGGCCAGGCCAGGACACCACACCTGCTTGCATTCCTGGACCCAGCATCCCCGTGCCGTCCCCGGAAGGCTCCCCATTGTCCTCGCCGGCCTCTGAGCACGGGCTAATCCCCGGCCCGGGGCCGCGGGCCGCTCGCAAACCCAGCGGCGCCCAGGGAATGGATGAAAGAGCGGGAGCAGACGGCCTACCCTCTGACGACGGGCCTTTTAGGTTATGTGTACACTCGGGTGATTCAGTGGAGAAACCAGCAGCCACTCTGTCACCACTGCCTCTTTCAAACTTCTGAGCACAACGAGCATCATTTCCCCACTTTGGTTTTTGGCTAAATTTTATTGTTTCAGTTTTACTCGAAATTTTGATGACATTTCCCTGTCATATGAAATTTATTTCACTCCCCTCTTTGTGTTCTTATTGACATCCATTGTTATTGCATTGCATTGTTATTGGAGGGTCTGTCAAAAAGGACTTTGTACGCGTTTACTTTGCATTGTTTTCAATTAAATTATTTCATTTCACTCTAATTCTTTAAATTCAGATCAAACATAAATATTAAAATTTTACATCTGCGCATTGCTTGGTAAATATACTACGCCCCATTGATTTGCTGTTATATGCGAACTGCCCTTAAGAATCTAATGCAATTATACTATTCAATTATACAAATTCACCCTTGCATATTTTTATTTTTTTGACTGTTTTTTAATTTGGTTTCTTTCTAATGCAGTTCCTCATCTTGATCTGCAATCGCTTGAGAGTGGTTACCACGGCCTGGTCCGAGAGAATGAGACCACTGTGGAGGTGACACCTCGCATCAAAGCTGTTGGTGCCGAAATCTGCAGCTTCAAGATTGTCAACAAGCACCATGGGGATGCACCTTTTGATGTAAGTATCAAACGACTGAAGTGATTTGGTCCTAGAACTTAAGCTCTTTAAGCAGACACACTTGCCATTCAAAGCCCTTTCCTCTGACCCGTCCCCCACCACCTCGGCCATCCTTGTCAGGCCTTCCCGCGGGCGGCTTGCGCCGTTTTCTCATGGCAGTTCCCTGCCCTGTCAGGGATAATTTGCTTAGGCCAGCTCATGGCTTTTTGACAACCCGGCCGGCAGCATCAGATGCAAGGCCGTGACGGACGGCCGTCTCGTTGTTTCCTTGTTGCCGGTCGGCTCGTCTCGGTCTTGCCTTTTGCTCGAACGTGACTTCAACCCGTTCCATTCGCCACGCTTCGTTCTGCCAGGCGGGGCAGAGCAGAGCTTAGCCGGCGTGGCAGCTACTACTGACTGCGCGCCAGTGACGGAGGCTCAGGCCTCGGCGCAGGCCGCAGGGCAGCGTCACCCTGCCAGTGAGAGTGGCAGAGAAGGGTGGCGGAAACAAAAGCTCACGCCCTCTCTGTCACACTCGGCAGAGCCCCGCTCGCTCCAACTGCTCCAACTCTCTCGTGCAAAACCAGCAAAACCCGGGCCCCGTCACTTCACTCCGGCACTCAGATCTGCTGGAAGGGTGCCGTGGGTGAAGCCGCGGGAGTTTGGTCCCGTCATGAACAGCTGACTGGAGTCTTCCTCGGGCTGCCCCCGTCCCCGCCGCGCTTTTGTCTCTTCACAGGGCGCGAAGACGGCGCCGCGTCTTTTGACCAGGATTTGGGACACTTTCTCGGCGTGCACTGGTGTTAAATGGAGGGCTGGCAGCATTGTCCCCTTCCACAAATCTCGGGCCGCGCGTCGTCCTGGACAAGCGCCAGGACCTCCTGACGTACTAAGGAAGCGTTGCGCGGGGCCTCGGGGGGAGGGGCCGCCGTCCCCGGTCCCGGGTCAATGCGCCGGTATGACAAAACGCTGAGGTTGTGAAAACCGATGACTCGAAAGCCAAAGCCGCTGCTCGCGGGTCGCGGGCGACGGAACACCACCCCATCCCCACTATACACGAGTTTGTGTTGTGTGGGTGAACACGTGAACACCAAAGCCAGCGCTGCCGCCGCCTCCTCCTCCCCCCTCGTGATCCAATCCCATCTCGCTCCCTGCGGGCGGCCCTTTCCTCGCCGTACCGGCGCGATGTGTGGCACAGGTGGCCACGTCCGTCGCGACGCGCCGCGGAGAGGCGCCCCGGCGGCCCCCCGCTCTGCTCGAAATAGCGTGCGCTCTCTCTCCCTCTCCTGGGGAGCCAGGGGGTCTTGGGGGCCTGTGGCTGTGTGCTCGCTTACGGCACCTCACGGAGTCCCCTCGGCGGTGACCTCGCGCGGCGACACGCACGGCGTCGAGGAAGTCTCAAAGTCCCGCGAAGCCCTCGGGTGCTGCCGCTGCAGAGGCCGTCGTCAGACAACTTTCGGGGAACACCCGCGGGGTGGGGCGAGCTGGTGCCGCGTCCGAGCTGTGCAGGGTTCGAATCAAAGTTTGCACAAAGTCCCCGGTGGACCCGAGAGGCGGGGTCGACGACCTGCTGTAGAGCCACGCTGCGCGTTGGCTCACATTAGGTTTTTGAATCTGCCGCGCCACATATAGTTGGCGCGCCTGAGCGCAGCAGGTCGGCAGCCCACAGAGAGCGCTGCCGGCGCAGGGGATGGACAATGGCTAGGCAGAGCGCCCGGCGAAGAGGGCAGCTGCCGCTGCTACAACAGCCGCAACCGCTGCACCCCCGAAGGGGCCATCCCCTATAAATTGAGGCTGCACAGCTCAGGCAAGGACAGTCGGTCTACAGCCGCCTTGCACCCCCCACCAGAGGTAAGGGCAAGCGGTACTGTAGGATCACTCGGCGGGGACACGTCCCCGCAGCTAGGCAGGAGTCAGGCACTGCACAGCGAATAGGAAATATACCAAGGTGATTTCCCTGAACTGTAAGCGTTTCTCTCCAAGCTTGCCACTCGAACCCAGGACAGTCTAACCCACCTACCCTGCACTAAGGTACTCGGCCTCCCGGCCGTGACCTCCCTAGGGCGCACCACCCGATGGTCGCTCTTACACTGTGATAGGCACCATACATCTACTCCGCATTTAGGTACTCGGCCTACGGCCGTGACCTTACAGTAGGCGCACCACTTGATGGTCGTCCTCACGCAATAACATTCATCGTACAAATACACTGCATCTAGGTACTCGGCCTACGGCCGTGACCTTACCGTAGGCGCACCACTCGATGGTCGTCCTCACACAATAACAATCATCGTGCAAATACACTGCATCTAGGTACTCGGCCTCCCGGCCGTGACCTTACCTAGGACGCACCACTAGATGGTCGTCCTGACTCAGTAAGGGGCTGTTCACGGCGAGCCCCGCACCCGGGACCCGGTCCGCGCCAGGCTCTCCTGCCTGGGCTGGCCACACACGTGTTGTAAGGCCCGCCACATGGAGGTTAGCCTGGCCCGATAAGTCTCGTGGGTAAATACACCTAAATACGGGTCATTACACCTGCCCCACCTCACGGCACCCCCAACAGGAGCTCCGGGCGCCCGTTCTCGCGGCCGCGGGCGCGCCGTGCCAGGGCGGCCGTGTATGCAACCAGGTGCAGGGGCTCGAAGCGCGCCCAGGCCGCCCCGGGGCCGCGTGCTCGAGCCCAGTCCGAGCTAAATCGCGCCGCCCTGCACGCGAGGGCCCCACGGGGCCGCGGCGGCCGCACTCGCGCGGCCTTTGCTTCACCTGCCCCCCCCCCCCCCCCCGTATCAGAGCACAGAGCGCCGACCTCCGCGTTATCGCTGCGGGCTTTCTGCCCTCGTTTCCGTCGTCTCGTCTCCGCCTCCGCGCACCTTGGAGGATGTGACGGGTGACAGGTCAGCGCCGAGGGAGTCGAGACCCCGTGTCACCACCATCACCACCGACGTCGCCCTGGTGCACACGGAGCGAGCGCGGCGGCGGCCGTGTGGAGGACCTCGTCACATCAGGACGAGACCGCACACTTGGCGCCGCTTATCAGCGCGACTTGTCTTGTAAATCACTGCGCCTTATCGGCGGCCTCTTGGGCTTCTCTCTCTCTCACACACACATTCCCACTTTCTCTCTCTCTCTCTCACTCCCCCGCGCGTATCGCGAAAGAATGAAAGGCGCCGCGGGGATCGGGACCACAGGACGGCGTCGTGCCGCGCCGCGCTGTGCCGCCTCCCCTCAAAGCCTCGCGGGGAGGAGGCCGCCTTCCTCTCAGGGCGAGGGTGAGACCTGCGCTCGTTATCATTACAGTATCAGCCGATGGCGCGAGCGTGCGCACGTGCGTGTCGCTGTGTGTGTGTGTGCGTGCGTGTCGCTGTGTGTGTG
Source organism: Frankliniella occidentalis (assembly GCF_000697945.3). Taxonomy (NCBI): domain Eukaryota; kingdom Metazoa; phylum Arthropoda; class Insecta; order Thysanoptera; family Thripidae; genus Frankliniella; species Frankliniella occidentalis. The sequence continues at coordinate 627,725 of NW_026267265.1, read as the reverse complement.
TGTGTGCTGATGCCTAATTTGTTATCTCAAGAAGTTAGTAGTGCTGGTAGAAGTACCGTAGGCAGGCAGAGGGGGTGTGGGAGGCGGCGGTAGCGGCAGCTAGGGGAGCAAGGAAGAACCGGAAACTCGAACGTGTTGGGAGGAAAGTGTAAAGAGAAGGGAGGGGGAGGGGCCGTAGCCAGGTGCACAGCACCACTCAAGTCACTGCTGCTGCTACTGCTGCAAGTTCCATATCCCCGTCGCAAGTTGGAAGCGGGGCGAACCAGGGCTGCTGCCACACACTGCCACACCAGTAAGGCTATTACGTGCCACCTCGTCGCGTAGTTTTATTTGTAGTCCGGCCTGCCAGCCTCGGCACCTCGGCAGCCACCTAGTGGAAAGGGGAAATGCAGCGCGGCGATTGGTCCTCCGTACGCTCCCCACTTTTCTACGTCACACAGCCACTACACGTCACAGTGGACAGTCTCGCCGCCGCTCGCCGCAGCCGCACAAACGAACCAATAGGCGCGCTGCATTTCCCCTTTCCACCAGGTGGCTGCCGAGGTGCCGAGGCAGGCAGGCAGGCGGCTACGGACTACAAATAGAACTACGCGACGAGGTGGCACGTAATAGCCTTACAGAGCGCCGCGCACACCGGACCAGCACTTGGCTCCATTTCAAACGGCGGCCAACTTGGAACACTGTCGTGCGCTCACTCCCACACACCCACACAAACACACACGGCGCCCAGGGAAGCTCTTGGCTCCATTTCCATTCCGGTCAGGATAAGAGGGAAGTCTTGAAGCAATCCATCGCCCCTGCCTTCCTGCCTGCTCTACGCACGACCCGGCCTGGGAGACACCAGGAGACACCTGGGCAAGGGGGAGACAAAGAGCGAGAGGAGAGAGAAGGTCAGGCCGGCGAGAGGAGACAGTGCGGCCGCGCCCCGTGGGCTGGGCGGCGCCGTGCGCGCGCGCGGAGGTCATGTTGCCGGCTCGCACGGCTTCCTCGCCGGCCGGCCGCCGGCCCCAACCCCTACGCGACGCGCTGCAGTATTGCTTTCACTTTCCGCTCCCCCGCTGTACTCCCCACACGACAGCCGTCGCTCTGAAGCCAGGGGCCAAAGGCGTCAAGGGCTGCTGAGCTCAGACAAGGCGCTTGAAGCTCAGGGCCTGAAGCGCGACCTGGGGCACCACCATAATGTGGTCATGCGGCCTCTCGCCTTGGACGCACGCAGCGCTCAAGTGCTGGTATAATCTCCCAAGTCGTGCGTCTTTGCAAACGAGCAGTCGTGCTCGCACGATCGTGTCAGACCCGCATAACCCGCGCGACCGACCTATATTTATACGCCCGGTGTATAATGAGCCCGCAGTGTGCGGTACCGGGTGCTGGTACCCAACTGGCGTGTACCTGGTGGGCAGGTGTCCGCCAGGGGCGGGCCCAGGCCGGCGCCGGTCTTGAGCCAGGTGAAGAAAGGGGCCACGGCCACTACCGAGTACTCGCTCGGAGCTCCTCGAGGAGACCGTTCCCGGTGCCGGAGACACACCCTTTGGGCCCGCGGTGCGCGGTGGTCCTTTTGTCCCAGGTGGGCCAGCTGGGTGGGGGCAGAGAGGCGTGCGCAGCCCGGTGCAGCGCCGAGGCCGGTCAGCAGGCCGCTCTCCGGACAGGTCAGCCGCGCCGCGCCACGCCCGCCTCGCCGTGCCCATGCAGGCCGGGCGCGCGCACTCACACGGAGAGGAGAGAGAGAGGTGGGGGAGGGGCCGAGCCTAAAAGACGTTCTATCGGGAGAGAAAGCGGCTCGCACCTCGCCGCGCCCCGACTGGCTGTTTATGCATCGTACCTCCCGAGCAGCTCGACACTCGTCCTCCGCCTCCGCCTCCGCTTCGTGTCGTGAGCGACTAACCGACTAGTTTGCCCGGCGCCACTCAAAGCTCCTCCTCCTCCGCCCCCTCTTTGATGGATGCCTCGCCTACCGGAATGGATCGGCGGCCGGGGCCGGCGGTGCGGTCGAGCGGAGCGGGTGGGTAGGCGCCTCGGCATCAGAAATAACATGAGTGCGTTACTTCCACTCGGCCCAACCGTCCCAGCCCAGAGCGGCGCGATAATAAAAATAATTTGTAATCGGGCCGCTGATGCGGGCTGGTCGCGGGGCGCGGATTATTTAGCGGCGGGACGGGCTCGCCCCGGGCCGGGCCGGTGGCCGGCTCTGTTTGTGTTTGCCGGGGCTTCCTGGAGCTGCGGGAGTGCTGCGGGAGTGCGAGAGAGACGGCAGCGCCGCGGGCCGCGCCACGCGTGGGAGGGACGGAGACTCGGGAAGAAATCTGTCCGCGGCTAGGTCCTCCTCGCAGCATCTCTCTGCGGGGGCGGCGGGGCGGCGGCGGCCCGAGGTGGACGATATACTGCAGCGGGGCCGCG
>NW_026267265.1:621965-623280 GCF_000697945.3 Frankliniella occidentalis | reverse complement strand
GGGGGGGCAGCGGCGCTGAAAGGGCAGAGAGACAGTCCAGTCCAGTCCACTGCGGCTGGCCGGTGAGAGGCCGGCGGACGGCAACCAGAGGGAGGGTCAATATGTGGGCAGGCGCGGCACGGCGGGGCCGAGGCTGAGAGTGACACGGTGTGACGCGGCCCTATGTACCGGCGGGGGAGGCGCTCAGAGTGCGCGACAGGCGGCCGCAGGTCCCCGGCCCTCCCAGCCTCCGGCCCCTTTCCCTTCCCTCCCTTTCCCCCGGCCGGGCAGCCCGGCGCGGACTGGTCCAGACTCGCGGCAGCTGCTCGGCAGCATCCAATCCTGTCTTTGGTGCTGCCGTTGCTCCTCTTGGTCCGGCCGGGCCGCGGCGTCCCGTTGCCTTTCTCGGAAGCAAAAGCCGATCCCCGGTCCGTGCCCGCCCCGCTCGCCCCGCCCCACTACGCTACGCCACGCCACATCTCGCTCGGTCCCGCCGCGGAGTGCCGAGTGCCGCGCCCGCAGGGGAGGGAAGGCCGGCCGGGGGGAAGGCTCTGTGAGTCACGTGGACGGGGAGCAGGGGCGGCAACGTGCGTCAGCGTCACACTGAGAGGCGAAACGGAGAAGTGCGTTACGCAACAAAAATAAAATGAAAATAATGGGTATAATAAAACACCAAATTGAAATTGAAATTGTTTTTATTGTTATTTTGGTAACGACGCCCGCCCACCACGCGCGCCCACAATGCTGTTGTGTCTCTGGTGTGCCTGGTGTTTGCAAGCCGCGTTCTCGCAGCAGTCGTCATTCCTGTGTGGTGGGGCACTCACTTTGTACACAGTCACGAGTCCCTACAGACTCGCCCAAGCTATACGCGCATTGGTACTGTTGGTATAATAATAGTCTTTGGGCAGTGCTGTGAAGAGGCTCTCTACAGAAACCTTCACGATCATTCGCGCGTACGACCTCTTCATGCTGACAGTGTACCGGATTACGTTTACGAAGGGGTCTAAAGGACCGCCCTTCTACCCCTCCCCTTCCCTGCCAACGCCAGGACGAGGACGCAGCAGCAGCCTCCTCCTCCGAGGGGTGTTTGAAAGGCCGTGGCACTCCCGGGGCGGAGAGGGGAGACTGGGGAAAGGGGGAGCAGAGTGGCGGACTGGCTCGGCGAAATGCCGCCGCCGTCGAAATGTGTCGCGAAGGAGAAGAAGAGAAAGGAGGGGCCACGTCGTAAGGGTGTCTCCGCCGCCGCACCCCTCCGCCCCGCCCCGCCGCCACCTGCACTTCCGTTTTGATGGCCGGGGGGAGGCCGGGCTGAGCTCGCTGCTCGTGCACCTCGTCC
>NW_026267265.1:617472-621185 GCF_000697945.3 Frankliniella occidentalis | reverse complement strand
CCCGCCCGCCCCGCATGGCTCTGCTCGGCGCTGCCATGGGGCTGCCATGTGCCATGCCATGGGCCCCTCCGCCCCGCTCCGCCATGTCCTCTCGCCACGGCATTGTCGCCGTGCCTCTCTGCTCGACCTTGGCGCGTCTGCTCTCTGCCCGCCCGCCCGTCCGTCCGTCTGCCCGCTTGTCTGTCCGTCTGTCAGTGTGGTTGACACGGCTGAAAAAGCTGCTGTGTCGAAAAAGAAGGAGCGAAAGGGGCGCCCTTTCCGCCTTTCCACCGCAACTCCCACAGAAACAAAACCAGGCACATTTATTTTCCAAACGAATACAAAGTAACTTTTAAAATACACCAGGTACCTGATGTGCTCCGTCTACATTCGTAGTTGTACTGCACCGTACGCACGCATGCGCGTGGATTGCCTACCCACCTTGGCGCCTTTCCTCCCGAGCGAGTAGCCTTCCCAGCCGCACCCATGCTTGGGGCACAGTCTAACTACGGAGTGGAAGAGGCGAATCGACCACCTGGCATAGTGTATTTTGACTAACAGAGGAAGAAGGGGTAGAACATAAACGTTACCGATTGGTCGAGAGCTTCCCGCCTGCCTTTACGTCACGTCACGCCAGGAGTAGGGGTAAGCGCTCGGCCAATCAGGAACCTTTGTGTTCTACCCGCTATTCTTCTTACTCCGTTAGTCGAAAAACACTATTGTGAAACAGCAAATTTTTAAACATGTTTTAGAGCAACACGATGTGCTTCAATATCCTGTGTTTACGGTGCCCCGCCCGCCCCCTCCCCAGCCCCAGGGCCAGCCCCAGGGCAAGTAGGCATCTCGCTGTGTGATTGCGGACACCTGCTGTGGACAGGGCCCCGCCCAGAGCCCCGCCCACGCGCCTTTAGCCCCCCGGCGCCCCACGCGGGGCGTCGCGTGGCTGCTGAACTGATTAATTCACTAAGTAATAGCCCCCCCCCCTTTCCTTCCCGCTCGCTCCGGCCGCGTGACCGCGAAAGCTATCGACCACCGTCAGGTATCGACCCCCCGCGGCCGCGGTGGCGCCACCGCTGCGCCCCGCCCGGGGGCACCGCGGACTGACTGACGGCTCGCGGAAAGCGAAGAAAAACACGACAGTTCTACGAATTTCGGATTGGATTAGCGGGTCGGGCGGCGCGTGCGCATCCGCGGTGGCGCGGCAGTATTTCGGGCTGTGTTGGCGCTTTATCCTAGGGGAGTTGGGCTGGGCCCGCGGCCGGCCCGGGCGGGGTACGGGCGGGAGAGGTTTGCGGTCTGCGGTGGCGGGGCGGGGCGGGGCGCCCTCAGAACACCTGCACTCCCACTCACCGCGGCGTTCTGCAGCGGCTGGGGACCGGGAGGGTTCGACCCCGGCTCCCCACCCTCGGCCCTTCCCTCCCAACCCCAAACAAGTCCCTCGCGTCCGCCCTCCCCGCACACACCCGGCCCGGCTACACCAGTCCACTGCACCTGTTCACACAGCGGGCCTCTGCGCTCCCGGGGGCCTAAGTACACCGGAAGGTGCCACCTATCGACCTTGTCTTGTCTTGTTGCAGTTTATCTTTTCTTTTATTGGACCAAGTGCTTCCGCCGCACAATGTAGTTTATGTTCAAAGAGGACTGTACCTCGGCTCGGCTCGGCTCGGCTCGGCGGCGCGAACAGCATGCTGCAGTGTCCGGTACAGGCGGCGCAGGCGGCGCAGGCAGGCGCTGCGGGCGGCCGTGGCTGCCGTGGCGAAGGGGAGGGGGGCGGGGGGGAAGTGGGGCGTGGTAAGGTGTGGTGACCGGCGGACCCGGCCGGACCCGGCTGCAGGCGCTATCGATCAGAAATGAGGTCGCTGATTCACGCTCTGAACACCCGCTGAAACGGTCGGCAGTGGACAGATGCAAAGTGCCGCAGGTTAGCAAGACACAGGCGGCGCAGGAGGGTCCTCGCACTATCGACCCTATCGTGCGTATCTCGTCGCCCACGCTGCTCCTGCCAGGTGTGCTAAGGAGCACAGGGGTCGAAATCAAAGTCACAAGAACCCGGGATCTAAAAAAAAGGGTTTATGCGAATGGCCAAAGTCCCTTGCGAAGGTGACGCGGATGAACTTAGGGCGTCCGCGTGCGGCGGGTTCGGGGCCGATGAGATGGACTCTGGTCGCGGGCAATCTGTCACGCTCGCCTCCGCCGCGCCCCGCCGCGCCCCGCCGCGCCCGGGGCGGACCTTACGGTGGCAGTCACGGTCTTTGGAGCGTGTGAGGATGGGGGATATTTTTCAATGGCCCGCCCCGCCGCCCCGCGCGATGCTGAAAGGCCTTCTCTTCGCTGCCGGGTATAGGGCACAAGGGAGAAGGGGCAAGATTGCGATGAGGAGGGGGAGGAGGTGGCGTGGCAGGGACCGGTCCGTCCGATCGCCATTTTCGGCGGCGACGTGTCGGCAGTAAAGCAATTCGACGGGATGGAGAGGAGGAGGAGGAGATCGCGAGGGGGAAGGGAAGGGGGGAGGCGCTTGAAAGAGAAGGCGAGGTGAGGAGGGCTGGGAAAGGGGGGGAGGGTGAAACAAGGCGAGGAAGCTGCGCAGGAGAACAAGAGCGGCGGTGAAAGGAGCGGCCCGACTGGGGCGGCGTGGGGGCGGCACTAGTGACCGGGCAGGGGGGTGGCCCGCTCCACGCGAGGAAGATCCCCTGCGGATCAAGGCCGGGGATGTCTCGCCTTTCGGCAGCACAGGCCGAGTGGAGCGGAGCGGACGTGTGGAGTGAAGCAGAGTGAAGCCTGGCGAAGCGGGGCGGGGCGGCGGCCAATGTTTTTACGCCCCGCTGCCGTCCGTCTCGGGACGGGGCGGCTCTCCGGAGCGGCGCGCAGATCCTCCCTCTCCCCCTCCTCCTCCTCTAGTATTTAACGAGTTGTGTTAACGTCGAGTCAACTTTGGCGGCGTTGTGTTCCCCGCGCACACAGAAGAGACGCACGCGCCGCGCCGCGGGAGGCCCGAGGATTTAGGCCCGCTCTTGCCAGTTATGCAAAGCCAGTAGTGGAGTATGTAGTTTTGGCTCCGGCCATGCCTAGCCTTGCTCGACCCCCACGGGGCTCCCCCTCCGTCTGTCTCTCTCGCTCTCTCTCTCTCTCACACCCACTCTTCCCCCTCATTACACTCCACGCACATTCCCGCTCCCTCGCCGCTCCCTTTGCCGCGCTGGTGCTCACGCTGGCGCTGTAGACCCCGAGCCTGATAATGACGCCGCAGGGATGTGCCGGGGAGCCCTGCGGCGCCCTGCGGCGCCCTGCGGAGCCCTGCGGAGCCCTGCGGAGCCCTGCGGAGCCCTGCGGAGCCCTGCGGCGCCGTGTCGAGTGGCCCGGGGTGTGGCGTGGCGGAGCGTAGCGGCGCCCTGCCCGCGGCGTGCCGGCTGATAAGCCCCAACCCCTTCCCTTCACCCCTTCTGCGCGGCGCGAGGCGTTCGATGCCTTACAAATCACGACGACTTGCTGGCCTGCTCGCCAACCTGCCTTCCTCTTCTCTTCTCCTCCGCCTTCTCTCTGTTCTTCCTGCTCTTCCACTTGCATCCCCGTTCTTGCTCTCCTCCCCGTTCGTCGGCATCCTCCCCCCGAGCCCCGCCCCTCCTCCCCGGCCTGGCCCTGGCGCCGCCGCAGAGCCCCGGCCCGATGCGATCCAACACGATGCGCAATTTGGTGGGCGTGGAGCAGCAGCTCTCGGGCCGCGTTGTGGCGGGGCG
>NW_026267265.1:610423-617002 GCF_000697945.3 Frankliniella occidentalis | reverse complement strand
GGGGGGGGGCTTCGCGCGTGCCTCGCATGGCTGATACTCCTTGAGAGAGAGAGGGCAAGGGTGGGGGGAGGCTCGGGGGTTGTCGATTCTACCCCCTCCCATCTCCCTACCCCCTACTTCCTCTCCCACCCCTCACATGTTCGCCAAAGTTGAGCGACGGCCCGGCCCCGCTGCTCGTGGCGAGAAGAAGTGTGTTCGCGGCGCTCCCGCATGCAGGAGTGGTTGCCTATTCTCCAGGCGGAGGGGGAATGACCGCCGGCCCGTCAGTCAACTCTACCCCGCGGGGAGGAAGAGGAGGGAGGGGCCGAGAGAAAGAAGAAAGGCTCCCCCTCTGCTAGAGTCCGCGCGCCGCGCAGAGCTTTCAGTTTGTCTGTCTCGGCCCCGCCTCCCCCGCCTCCCCCAAAGAAGTGCGCGGCGCTGCTCCGTCCGCGCTGCACCCCAAAGTTGGCAGGTTTTCATTCATGGCAGCGCAACCGTTGCATATTCCTGGCAGGCGCGCGAGTTGCCGACCACCCCGCCCCCGCCCCGCCCCGCCACGCCCCCGCCCCGCCCCGCGCCCTAATCTCTTCACTGCGTTAGTAATACGTTGAGTCAGCTCCGCTCCGCTCCTCCAGGTACGCGGCCGCCGCCCCTGCCAACTCAGCCTCACACAATCTGTGGTGGTGCGACTGGCGCGCTGTGGTCCCGAGACGAGACGCACTGACGCACGTCTCTCGAGTATACAGTAAAGGCTAAAAATTTCTCTCAAAACTCGCAACTTTTAATCGAAATAATCAGAAAAACTTTTCCAATTAAGTACAGGACTAGCCTCTCGCCCTTTCCACCAAAAAGATCTTTTATTTATTATTATTTTGACACAGTCCCCAGTGGCTGTTTCTACCCGAATGTAAAACGTTTCCCCTTTGTTTTGATGAAGAGAATATTGTCGATTGATGTTCCAGTTTTTATATTACTATGTATTGCAGGGTATCTCGAGGACCGTGAGGCCAATAGCCACACTGTTTTTGCTTTTTTAGAGTTTTTGATTTTGCATCTCGGGCTGGACGCCCTATAATTATTCTCCTTCCTATAAATGAATGGGGACTGTCCAGCTTCCCAGCGGCCGAGCGGCCAACTAAAGCGGCGGCTGCAACGGAAAACTTTCGCGAAACGTCGTTTGCCTATAATACTCTTTATTTCTCTGGCGCTGCAGCGGCAGCTGGCGTGAATGGGAAGGCGGGGTGTTATTCATGGCGTATTTGGGCGGCCGCGCCGGGCCTTCGGGCCATGAGGCGTAATCCTCTCGGTCCTCTTGGTCGTTAGCCCGCCCCGGGGGGCCGTCCGCCAAGCCCGTGCGGCGTCCGGCTGGAGCAGGGCCACGAGGACAAGTTGACCCCGCCGTGGCGCCGCCGAGCGCCATGGGCGGAGCTTTAGGCGCGGCCCCCTCCAGCATTCGATCTTTTCGTTTTTGTTTGTTATTAGTCGGCTCAGACTGGACCGCGCAGCGTCTGGAGAGCGCCTTATGCGGCGCGGGGCTCTGGCTGGCCGGACCCACGAGTGTTCCTAATGCCATGAGCCGGGCGGGGCGGGGCAGGCGGGGTGGAATTTAGCCCCCCGCTCGCCGCCTTAGCTGGCGGCAGCGGCAGCATCCCCCGCCCGCCCCCGGCCCCCCTTTGACTTAGTGGCGCATGGCGCCAGCCACCCCGGCGGCAGCCCGGCCCGGCGCGGCCCCCACGCCCACGACCAACTTCCCTCGTCTACCCGCCCAGCAGCAGCCTCCTAGGCGCAGCAGCCTCATGGCGGTGGCAATTACAGAGAGCCAACCCGTCGAATAACAGGGAGCTCCGTCAGCGGGCCGTGCGCGCGTGTGTGGTGTGATGAACATGTAAAGTCGGCGAGGCGGCGGGTGGCGCCCCAAAAATGTCGGTGGTAAGAAAGCCATTTGCTCTGCGGGGCGGGCCCGGGCCCGGGCCCTCGCACTGCCTGCGCTGGGCGGATTAGTCCCGGGCGGAGCGGGTGTTTGCATACCACTGTGTGGTTGTGCTGCCTAATGATCATCGGAATGCTAAACGCGCGCTGCAGCCGGCCCGGCGCGGCCTGGGGGCGCTGCTGCCTCTGCTGAATTAAACAAACCCAGCTCTAGCGGCTACATTACTCTCTTCCGAGCCACGGCGCGTCAAGTCCAACACGAGCGCCTCGGCTCCCATGTGTGGAGAGCGCGAGAGGGTATCATGGCACCAGGTGGATGGGCGTAGTGCGTTTCGCCAAGAGTCTCTCTGGTCTCTCCCTGTCTGACGCCACTCCCCGCCCCGCCCCGCCTCGCCTCGTCCGTCGCCAGAGCTCTGCGCCTCTTTGTCCCCTGGGGGACTTGGGCTTGGCGGGGTGGGGCGCGGTGAGGTGGGGTTCTTTGTCATGAGTCGCACAGGGGCCTTACAGGCGGGCGGCCTGCCATAAGCCTGCTGCCCCCTGCAGACAGCGACGGCATGGCGTGGCGTGGCGGCGTGCACTGACAGGTGCGTGTGCGTGCGTGACTCAGTCCCTGGAGACGAGCTCACCTCAACTCTTCAACGTCGAGACGCCCGCCCCCGCCCTGCCCCCGCCCTGCCCCCGCCCTGCCCCCGCCCGTCCGTCGACCCGTCGCCAGGGCAGCAGAGGGCGACGACTCCCCTTCCTTCTCTGTTTCAGGGCCTCCAGCACGCCTTTAACATTAACCAATCTATAGCATCTACTCGGCTGATTGGCGATTTCTTTTCTGAATATCTTCGTCGAACGCTGCGCGTTACTTCCTTCACTCGCCTGATTCCTCGGCGCGCCGTGTTCTCACCAACACGTGCTCTCTCCACGTCAAGCCCTGCGCGGCTCGGTGACGGGCTTAGGAGCAGAGTGGAGAAAGGGCGGAGCAAAGCGCCAGTTGGAGCTGGGCCCCGCAGCGCCAGCGCGACCCCTCCGTGCCTGCCCCGCGCCTCGCCCCACTCCGACCACCCCGCCCCCGTTGCACTCCCTATCGATCGTGCGTGACCAGTTCTGCAGGATAGGTCTACGGTCTACCAACAAGGGGCTTTGCTCCGCTCTAGCACCCTCTCGCCCTTCCTCCACCACCACCTACCCCCTATCCTATCACCCCACCCCCTTTCCTTTCACCCTACCTACCCTATTTCCCTTTGCCCCATTCATGGCAGGTGGTGTCTGTTTGGGGTGGTCGTTGTTGAGGCAGGGTGGGTTGAGTGCCGCGCAGTTCGACGTGAGGCTAGGGGCTTCGGTCTTCTGCCTACACTTCTGGTTCTTCGTAAATGTATGACACGACGTGCCCCATTTTAATCATATCTTTGTTTTTGCTTGTGATGTTGCAGATCATTCTAAAAGATGATGGAGAAGGTGAGGTGCAGCTGAAGCCTCATAGAACCCTCAACTGTGAGAAGAGGAAGAACTACAAGTTTGATATTGCGGCAGTCAGCTGTTCTGGAGAAGTGTCTGAGAAGTAAGGATTCAGTTTCCCCCTCCTTATTGTTTTTATCTCGTTTCCAGAGTTTGGATTTTTTATTTTGTTCTTTGTCTTTCAGTGTTACTGTGCACATCACCGTGATAGACATTAACGAGTATGCACCAGTGTTCCTGCAGCCATCATATGTCTACCAAGTGGATGAAGGCCGCCTCTACTCTGAAATTGTTCGTGTTGAGGCCACCGACCGTGATTGCACTCCTAAATTTGGAGACATTTGCAAGTATGAAATTCTCACGACAGAACAGCCTTTCACCATCGACAGTGAAGGTAATTTATCTTTGTTGAAGTCAATTTTTTTAACTGTTATTTTGTTTTTGTTTTTGGTCTAACAATGTTACTAATTATATTTTGTTATTATTCCATCAGGAGTCATTCGTAATACTGAACCTCTGGACTTTGAGAAAAGCCACAACCACATCTTATCAGTGGTGGCTTATGACTGCGGGATGAAACAGTCTGTTCCAGTCATGGTTACAATCAAAGTAAACAGAGTGTGCCGCTTGGGCTGGAAAGGTTTGCATTAAAGTAGAAATCCTTCACCAAATGAAGGAAAAGATCTAAACCCCTATGTAATTTTACTGATCTTTCTGTGAAATTATTGTTTTTTTTTTGCGTTTTTTGTAGGTATTCCTGAACGCATTGACTATGCTCCCAGTTCTGGTCGGGTTGATCTCTTTCCCTCTGCTGAGCTCCAACTGTGCGACGTACCTTGCCAAGTGCGCCAGGTTGATGCCCGTGTCGCTTTAACCACTGCCCACATTGGCAAGGGCTGCGACCGTGACACCTATTCTGTTGCAAGTCAACGCAAGCTGTGTGGTATGTTAAAAGCTTGAGAAATTTAGTCTTGTTATGAGTTATGTGAGTTCCACCTAGTGATGAAGCTCTTCTTCTTTTAGGCGCCAGCCAAGACAGCATTGACCTTCTTCCCAGTCCAGCATCTGGTGCTGACTGGGCCAAAGGACTACAAACAGATGAAGGTCGAGAAGGAGACCAAATGTACGAGTTTGATGGTGTGACTTCTGCTGTGGCTGTCCCAGCAAGTGTCTTGGATCATAATTTGGCTTCAACATTCACAATGTCCACCTGGATGAAGCACAAGCCTCAGCCTGGTGCTGATAAGCACATGAAGGAGCATATTATTTGCTCTGCTGATGACCATAGTATGTTAAAACACCAATTATTTATTGTAATATATATTTTACATGTTGACTCGTCTTCTTGACTTATTCTACATCATTTATTTTCCACAGAAATGAACCGCCACCACTATGCCCTGTTCGTAAGAAACTGCAGATTAATTCTTCTTCTGAGAAGAGACTACTCTGATGGAGATCAAAATAACTTTAGACCAGCTGAATGGCGCTGGAAGCTCCCTCAGGTTTGCGACGATGTGTGGCATCACTATGCAGTTGAGGTCAAATTCCCTGATGTACAACTGTATGTTGATGGACAACTTTTCAAAACGGAAAGGAAGAACCCTGAGATTATTGATGACTGGCCTCTGCATCCTACAAAGGGAATTAATACCACTGTAACTGTTGGTGCATGTTGGCAAGGTATTGTGAACTTTATGATATCATTTAAAGCAAAGTTAAAGTCATAGTGACATTGAAATTATGTAAGATATGTTAATATCACACCATTTTTTTTGGCAGGTTCTGAGAATAAGATGAAACATTATTTCCACGGTTACCTGGCTGGACTTTCAGTTCTCTTGCATCGTACCGAGCGAGCAGAAGTTTTGACATGTCTACACAAATGCAAAGAAAGTTTGGAAGTTCCTGCCATGGAACTTTTGGAACCAGGAATGGAACTGCTAACAAATAGTGGTGAGTTTTGAAAGCCTACTTTAAATATTCAATGCATATCTGAAAGTATTTAGACAATTTCATATCATTTATTTTTTGGATCATGTCTAATGTTTCAGATCTCACTGAACTGTCAATCAAAGGAGACAACAAAACAAATCTAGAAGTTCTGATGCGAAGAGTTGGTTACACTAACTCTCGTGAGTTCCCTACTCCAGGCCGACGCAATCTGCACATTTCAACCACTATTACGTAAGTTTTAGATAATATCTGTATGTCTGCGCTTTCCAATTTTGACATCAAGGGCAGTATTATTAACAAAAATTTAATTCTTACTTAAGATGTGACCATGGGAAAGTTCTTAAGGTGCCCAGCCTAGAAAGCTATGTAATGGTCCTGCAGCCTCAAGAACCAACAATTTCTATCAATGGTACATCTAATCTAGCCCGTGACTACGAGGACTTCCGTCAGGGCGTTCGTGTGTTCACTGATGTTCATGTAACTGTTGGTTCTGTTACTGGCACCAAGCACAACCATGGTATGTTAAGCAGTTACTTTGAAATATTTTTTTATTGTTTTTTACTCGTTCTTTACCTCCCCTTACTTTATATACCGTGAGGTAAAAAGAACGAGTATTGTCCTTGGTGTGGTATAATTTAGAAACATCTGTTCATCTCTGTGAGTAAGGAGCTTACAAGTATGAATGAATGCTTATTCTACTCAGGGAATCAGCCCTGATATTCCATAATAGAGGTTTTTTTCAGTTACCAGTCAAAAATTTTACTGCCTAGTAAAAATTTCTAAGTGTTTTTAAAGCTATGAGCTATGTGGTAGTGACTGTGAGTGCACCATTATATTAATATACTGAGTTACTAAATTACTCGTATGTATGGCATACACACTTATTTTGTTACTAGTTGATTTTTTTTTTATACAAAATTAACTTTTTGCAAAACACCCTTGTAAGATAAAAAGAGACACTTTGCAAACACCCAAATCAAAAGTATCTTCCTGGGAGCTGTAGCAAGCCAGTGGCGCCATCTGCTGTTAGAAAACGACCCCGCGCCGGCCTTCAAACAAAAGAATGAACTCAACAATGTACAGGGAGAAAAGTTGGTAGGGTAGAAGGGAAGACCTGATCATGGTCTACTATTATCTGTGAAAAGTGCAATAATCTGGTTGGTATATTATTAAAACTGATACCCTCATACTTAAAAACTTATTGCTTAAAAAGGTGTGTATGAATTGCATAAACTTTAACTAATATCTGATGTGTCTGTCACTAACATT
>NW_026267265.1:592925-609788 GCF_000697945.3 Frankliniella occidentalis | reverse complement strand
CTTTCTTTTTTTTTAGATATTAGCAGTGTCGAGAAGAAGCTAGATTCCTGCTCTGTTTCTGTTTATCCATCTTTAAATCCTGATCATGAAACACTATCCCTACCTGAAAATATGCTGTCTCAGTTCGGAGTCGTTGCAAAGGTTAACAAAGATGGTGTTGTTGTATCGGGTGCAGATCTTATCTACAACTATGAACAGGTATGTTTAGTTGGTCTTTATCTATTATATGTCTGATTTTGTTCAACTTGATGTGACAAATACCCTGATTTTTTTCATTTTGTTTCTCAGATCCTTCGACAGATCCAATACACTAATCGTAAACCTGCTTACTACTTGAATCGTGTATTTAAGCTTATATGCTCAGAACTTAATGGCAGGTTCTTAAGTAATGAATATGTACAAACAGTAAGTATAACATAAACACTTGTTTTTAAATCAATCAAAGTAGTTCTTTCTGTTAAGTTATTGTATGTAACATGTTAAAAGTAATCAGGTGAAAGGAAATTGACACCCTCATTTCTCCTAGTTGACAGTAATTCACCCACGGATGACTGGCAGCAAGAGCACAGAGCAGCCTCATCTTGCTGACAAACACAACCATGAACACCTGGATGTGCATGAGAAGAAACCCAGCCATGACCATGCACCTCAGCCTGCCCATGCTCACGTTGACCGACACCATGTTGAGATGCACCCTGCCCAGGTGCTCTCTGAAGATCATTCCCTTATGGATGGTGTTCAAGCTGTCACTGGTGCAAGTAAGTACTGCATTGCATATTTGAAGTAATCTACTTTTTCCTTTGCTACATAAATCCTTGACCTTTACCTTATGGCGCTCTGACATTTCCAGGCCACGCAGTCACCATTATCATTGTCGTGTGTGTTGGATTTCTTCTCTTCATGATCATTCTGGGAGTGATTCGCATTCGTGCAGCGCATCATCGTGCAAATCAGGAAGAGATTGCTGACACAGAAATGGCATGGGATGACTCTGCCCTTACCATTACTGTAAACCCCATGGAAGTAAGTAGTATCTACAGATTTCTCAAATACCTACGTAACCTTTACATAAAATATGTTTTTAACTATGTTTAAAAATTTTTGAAATTTAGCAGATGAATGGTTCCTCACCCTCCAATGGTCAAGGACCAGCCTCTGCAGGTGGAAGAGTACGAGGGGAACATTGTGACGATGATGACTCATCTGATGACGGGTCTAGTTATCGAGACGATGACTTAGACTCAACAGATGAGGAAGAAGAAGAAGTTGAGTCAGGAAAGCACAAGGACTTGGAGTGGGATAACTCAACTCTCACCATTTAGAAGCTCAGTGCAATTGTCCAGGAGGGCTAGAACTTGAATTAAGCATCAGAAGGCAAAATGCCATGTCTGTTAATTCAAACACTGGGTTGCAAGAGCTGATACTTGTTTACACTATCTGTTCTCCTTCCTTTAAGATACTCTTGATGAGTCAAACATCATTTTCTGTATTGAGGAAGATTGTGACAGCTGTGTTTAGGCTGTGTATCTCTGCTGCTACAAATAACTCAGAGATAATTTGAGGCAGTAGAACGTACTTATGATTAAAACACTCCTTTAATTTTACACAGCTATCACAATCTCATTGTCTTTCAGTCTATAGGTATTAATATAAATATTTTTTTTTCCAATTCTTTTCAATTTTTTAATGAATTTGTGTGTGTGAGTAACGTAAGGGCATTGTGTTTGATAACTTCCCAAATGGAACTGGTCTTTGCTATATGCTGTCAGATGAAATTAATTTATGTCACTGTTTCATATAGTTTTTAAATCATAAAACACATATTTCAGTTTTAATTTTCTTCTCTACTGCTGATAATATGATAAGAGAATCATCTGTTATTCGTTTTTGTTCCATCTTGGTGTTGAAGAATAGTGTATGCAATCGTCATCATGCATGCACCTAGAGAGCTTTTTATTTACGTTCACCCACTCATGCTTACATCTTTTTCTTTCAAATATTTACTTTATCTTTGGCTTTGCCTAGTGCTAAATTTTGCATTCTTTATTCATGGTAGCTGCATAATGTTTTATTTTTTTATGAATCGAATCAAGATATATTTTGTAATGCTGATGAGACCCATATGGATGGGTTCAGTTGAGTCCTTGATTCCGCCCTAGAAAGTATTAAATGGTTTTTGTTGAACAAAGATATTTTAAGTGCCATAGGAAGGATATTTTTCTTTCACCAATCTCCCAGTGTTCATCATTAGGATTAAGTTAGCTTTTTGTGAGGAAAGTTGTACAAAGTAAGTGTAAGCAACTCTTCTTTGGCAACTGATATTTTGCATTTACAATAAAATTAATGATAATTTGTATTGTGCACACGAACTGTCAGTGAACTAAAAATGTCTTTAAACTAAAAATTTGGGTTTGCTTCTGTCTGCACAAGTACCTACTAGCTAAGCAGTGGTATGGTTGTACATGGTAATAGCATTGGGTGTATAATTTTATTTCTTGATGTGATTTTCTCAGAGTGCATATTTCCTCGGTTAAGTGTTAGGCTATTTCGCAGTTATCTTTCATGCAAATTTTCTTACCTTCCCATAGGAAGAGTCCTAGGCAAGGAGCAAATTACAAATGTTGACTTGCTTTATCCAGATGCCTATTTTCACTTGTACATGATACATTTGTTCCTAACTCTGGCACGTTCTTGCCTCAATAGTCTACCATCTATCATTTCATCTCTAACAGTATTGGTATTTGTGGGTGGGAATAGGTAGCTTCTTTGTATCATGAGCTGGCAATTTTCTCTCTCTTCTTTTGTGTTTTCTCGATGTATGCATATCATTCGTCTAATGTCTCTCACTCTTGTAGAGCTTTTCATTTGTTGTTTTCTTTCAATCGGAATGTAAAATAGTTTTTTATGACAATATTGAACTATATTCACAAATGAGGTGGTTGTACCACACTCAGTTATCCGATCCAATGCACCTGTCACCATACTCCCATTGCTGTAATGTGAGAATTTGTGAGTGAAAGAAATTAGCTAAGTGTGAGAAAGATGAATGCATGTGTATGATTGAATGAAATTACCCTAAGTTTTGTGGGTGGGGAGAAGTGATAAAGACCGTTGATTAATTGTTTCTTGGGAGCTTCTTCATTTTGTTTCTATTTTTTAAAAAAGGAATTACAAAGTGTGTTTGTACACTTATAGGCGCAATATGAGGAGTATATGTCATTCCTCTCCTCTTGCAGCGTTGTCTCAGCTGTCCATTGACTGAATGGCTTTGTCAAAAAACAGATGTCCTCTGAACGTCTTTTCTATCTTGGTCAGTGGAGTTACAAATAAATGGAAATAATGGAAAGAAAGGATAATAAATAGGTGGTGGAAATGTTGGTTACCATGGTGTGCTATGAAGGCCACTTTGAGCTGCTTCCCACTGACCTCACTTTGAACATTCCATCTTCTACCCTTGATTGACATAATATTGCATATTTTTTTAATAACCTTATCTGTTTTGGGGCTTTTCTTTTTGTATTATAACAATTTATTATAAGGTGGTGTTTTGATGTAGAGTAGTGTAGACGTGCTTCTTCACACTGACTCTGCACTTTGGTAGTGATTTAGCTCCTCTGTCCTTTGTTTTGTTGTCTTCCTATTGGTTTGTTGTTTACTTACCTCTTTTTTTAGTGGAGAGCACTTTTGTGCCCTTTTGAAATGTACTTAACTTTTATACTTTTTACTGAATCTCTCTTCTGTTGAATCTTTATGCATGTGTTTAAATTTATGAGATTTTGGAACCACAGCTTTTAAGAAATATTTAACCAGTGCTCCAAAAATATGAGGCTGGGTTTTGCCACAGAGAATGTGAGGTGTACAGAATGAATTCATTTAAAGATAAAGGATTTGGTTTAATTTTGAATATCGGATATTAACGGTACTCTTTCAGTAAGGCTAACTCATGACAGTTAACCTTACCTCAAACCATGGGTATTACCTTTTGCTTTCTGACGACTTACATATTGTTGACTTTGACTTACTCCTGGATGAATGCTTTCTGTCGAAGATTTCTTGCACTACTTCATGTAGTGTGTATTAATTAACTGTACTAAAGTACTAAATTAAGGTTTGGTTCCCTTTGTCGGGTAATTATTGTTGATGTGATGTTATAACTTTATATACTGCAGAAATTTATTGATTTTGTTTACTTAACCCTGTACAAAGCTTATTGATTCCCTACAAATTAGGTAACATGCTGATGCAGGCTTGACACTGTGGGCCTCACTCACCTCACAGCATGTTAATAATCTACCTTTGATACCATTTTAATTGACACTTTGTCATGATGTTGCGTCCATCCTTTCACCTGTAGACATTGAACATTCACTAGAGGACAGTTAGGTAAGCAGCGCCGCTACCATTACTGCCAAGTGTCTGAAATCATGTTAAATGTATTGTTAAGTTTTTCTGGCCCCTGTCTTTACTGAGGTGGAGCGAATGAATACAAAGAAATATTTGCTTCTAGAGATGCAGTTAATAGATGAACTACAGATTGTCACCCTTGTGCAGTAACCAGTAACTATTGTAATTGGTAATGAAATGGTCCAATACGTATGGTAACTGTTGTGGTAACTGTAAGAGGTAATGTGATCACGAAGAAAGACAGCAAATTTGATTCTTATTTCATCCATATAGTTGTAAGTCTTCTTATGAAACAAATGGACTGCTGAAAAAAAAATTAAATATTGCTTTGACTAGGTATAGTAGGTGTAATGTGTGATTGGCCTTCTTGTACTGTATTACCTGTTAATTTGGTCCTGCCAGCTTCAGTAAGTAATCAGTTTTTAAAATTGTTTTTTTTTGTTTGTTTGTTTGTTTGTTTATTTTTAAAAGGAAAAAACTCTAAAATTATCTGGCTGTAATTGTAGTGGCGCAATTTGGTGTAACTGCACTGATAAGCTACATAAATGTCCATGCCCTTTGTCCATGCATCTCTTGATGTGCAATGCAGTAGCACACATGCAGTATTTGTACTATGTATTGTAATGCAAGTATTCTAAGTAAGAGTCAATGTGGTAATTGAATTTTATGTCTTGGATACTCAAAACAACAATAATAATGATAGTGATGTATCACCTAATGTTGTTTAATAAAAAAAAATCCTACACCTTCAAATTTATATTTTATGTGTTCCCATCATCTATCATTCTTATCATTTAAGCAAAATATCAACGAGGGCGCTGGTCGTCTCTTAGCTCCTGCCCACAAGTACAAAATTTTTCCCAGCAATATGTACCGGGTGATTAGAGAAGACGCAGGTGCGGGCGGGTTTGCCTACTAGCGCTACTCGCTCTGCCCGTAAGACACCATGGTCCCTTAGTAGGCAAACCCGCCCGCTCCTGCGCCTTATCTCTGAATTACCCGGTACATAGGCATGACTCGCGCAGTGGAGGGTGGAGAATATGTTTTAAAAAACGCTTGTGGCGCCTGGGACTCATCGCCCAGGCCGCCTCGGTCCGTGTTTCACCTGCTCTTGAGAAGTCTACCATTTTCAACTCCATCTCAATCATTTCAAACTGCGCGGGTGAATCCACACACGGCCACCTGGATGGATGCTTAGAACCAAAACAAAAGAACA
The DNA here is from genome assembly GCF_000697945.3 of Frankliniella occidentalis. Lineage (NCBI taxonomy): Eukaryota > Metazoa > Arthropoda > Insecta > Thysanoptera > Thripidae > Frankliniella > Frankliniella occidentalis. The sequence goes on along the minus strand of NW_026267265.1, from coordinate 604,168 downwards.
ACCAACGGTTGTTTGTTATGTTTATGAGTCACTTCACTTCACAATCTTGACATTGTGTAGTCATTTTCTGTGTGTTTGAGTTTTATTTTGGTTTGACAGGGCATTTCCAATCCTCTGTAGGAAAATTTAAGTGAAATTACTTTATTTTGCTTGTAACTCGTACGGTTAAAGATGTTTTCAAGCGGTCCAAATTACACAAAGCTGAAAACTCATTTGAGGTTAGCTATAAACAGACTGAAGTTGTTGGAAAAAAAGAAAACTGAACTGGCTCAGAAGGCGCGGAAAGAAATAGCAGATTACCTGGCTGCAGGTAAAATTGAGCGAGCTAGAATCAGAGTTGAACATATCATCCGAGAAGATTACATTGTGGAAGCTTTTGAAGTGGTTGAAATGTACTGTGATCTTCTGTTGGCTCGTTTTGGACTTTTACAGCAAATGAAGTAAGATTAAGTACCTTCTGTTTTGTAACAGTTAATCCTTCAGAGTTTTAAGTTTTCTAATTCCCTCTCTCTCTATTTGCCCAACCCAGAACCTTAGATGAAGGCATTGCCGAAGCTATATCAAGCATATTATGGGTAGCACCTCGAATCCAGTCAGATATTCAAGAAATGTCAGTCATTACTGATCAACTTACAGCAAAATATGGCCGGCAGTATGTTGATGTAAGTTCCTTAAGCCGCTATAGTTTGCCTTTTGTTTTTACGACTGTCACCCATTTTATAATTTATTAAAAAATTTGTTTTTTATTCAGGCTTGCAGGGAAGATGCTGTAGGGTCAATATCTGAAAAGTTGAAGCACAAAATGAGTGTTCAGGCACCACCTAAGCTTCTTGTTGAGAAATATCTCATTGAAATTGCTAAGATGTACAATATAGAGTTCACTCCTGATCCACAGGCAAGTACATTTGATAACATTGTCTTGTTATCTAATCTAAAGCAACCTTAACATTTACAATGTGATCAAAATACTGTTGTTTTTACTCGTTCTTTACCATCCCACCATCGTCTTAAAAAGAACGAGTATTGTTCTCTGTGCAGTGTCACACCTTAACTGATTCCATTTTCATCTCAGAACACAGAATACCTACAAACATAACACTTGTACAATTTGAAACTGGAAAAGTTGGTGTTTCTACCAACTATGAACTATTTTCCGAGTCTAATAGTATTTTTTTAAGAACACTTAACAAAAAACCGATTTTAGTGCTAAGTCCCTAACCCAGCTTATTAGTCGACATTTTAATCTCAGAAGACACAACAGCTACAAACATAAAAGTAATACTATTCAGAATTAGGAACCTTGCTGTCACTTTTAACAATTACATTTTTTCATGTTTAATAGTATTATCTTGAGAACTCAACAAAAAATTTGACGGTTTTTATTCTATATTCTGAGATGAAGATACAATAATTTTAAGAACATTGTAAAAAACGGGTGTCCATTTTACCACAAAAGTAATTTTGTGCTTTCTTCTCCCTTGTTTTTTTATTGTCAGGTCATGAGAGAGGATGAGCCCCATGCTGGAGAAGATGTGCTCCTTTTGGATCTAGACCAAGACAAAAATAATCTGGGGGGTGGTGGAGTCCCTCAACCTGCCGGATTTGTTGGCTTCCCCCAACCACCAATGCTGCCATCTGATTTCCAGCCTTTTAACTACCCTGTGTGTTATTAGCTAATCATTGTTGCAAGATAACCTTTTTATTATAGCTTCCATCACTTAAGTAAGAATCTTTTTCCAATTGCAGACACCAAAACCATCAGCTGGTACAACAGGGGGATTTGTAGTTCCTCCCCCACTGCCTCAGCAGGCCCCAGCTTCTGACGCCAACGCAGCCATTGGAGGCTCCTCTTTTGATCCATCTGCTGCTCCATTTAATGTGAATCCTGCATCAATGTCATACAATATACCTCCCGGAGGTGATACTAGCAGCAACGTGAACAATATGCAGGTGTGAACGACTTGACATTACATTTGTGAATGTTGCATGAAAAAGCTTGTGTTTATTTTTAATTTGAAAAGAAAATATTGAGTTTGAGTGTGACGTAGTGCTTGTTTGAAGAGAAGCTATTCAAGTTTAGTTAGATATTTTTTTAAAAACTCACACATGCTAAAAGAATCTTTGTGGTAGTTCATATTTATGTAAGTAAGTTTTCTGTCAGTAAAGTGGCTTTTTAAACATAGATGTTGAACTCTGGTGAAGGTAATTGCTCTTCTAATGTTACACTTTACATTTCACGTTTCATTAATTAGCAGCCGTGCAACCCCTCCCCTAAAAGTCAACTTAAGGAAAAAAACAAAAAAACAGTAAATTTGGAAGTTTATATTTCTCAGAATGAATACCACACTTTACATCAAGTATTTTTAAAATTAATTTGCACCTGAATGGTAAATTTTAGCATTGTTTGTGTAGTGGAAGAGGAGTGCTGGAGAATTTTGATAGTATGCATGTTTTTCAGGATTCTCCTCCTCCATCTTTCCATAGCCTGTTTCCTCCAGATGTCAACAAAAACAAACAGGTATTCCTTGTTAGGTTAATCCTTTATTGGTGGATTTAGTCTTGTGAGGCATAACACCTCTGAAGCAAGCTGCCTCGTTTGAGTTGTCTCACCGTGAGGCTACATACTTGCCTCACAAGACTTAACCCACCATATAACTTTTAGGTTCACATTACAATATTAGTTTTAATATCTCTATCTATCTATCTTTTTAATTTACATTCAGCATGTGTCTTCTTTTGATTGGTTGAGCTTTTTCTAACCATGTTTTCAACCTCTTTATTTTAATTGTGGTGCATCGGTGATACTCTTTTACTGCTTTCCTCTTTGCTTAGATTGCATTTTAGTTGTGCTTTTTAGTTTCAGAAATTAAAATTTTTCCAGTTAATATTATTTTTTGTCAAATTTTCAATCCGATTTACATACTTTGATTATCTTAGGTACTTTGTATTCCTAAATTTGTGTATTTAGTTAAATCCTATTTCCTTGACAGAGCTCTGACCATCCAAAACCTGCGCCAAGATCCAAATTGTCTCCTGGTGATGATGTTAAGGCTTCACACAGCAGCGGGATGAATTTCCACTTGCCAGATCTTCCTTCAGTCCCCTCCAGCAGTTTTCCTCCTGATGAAGTTGATGGTCGATCTGGAGCTGATGACATTGACTTTGATGACCTAACAAAACGGTTTGAAGAGTTAAAGAAGAAAAAATAATTGTTTTACACAATTTCATTTGGCATGCCTCAAATTTTCAAGAATTTTTGAAAACATAATGATATGCATTTCAACCATGAGAGAGGAGCTTTCATGGTGCATTCATGTTACAACCATGTTATAACACTGTCGCCAGATTACTATTTTTCAAAGCTTGCTTTCCTTGCTTTGTTCAAAATTTTGAATCTTGTATGTGGATGGTTCTCTTATCAATGACACGTGTGACTTGTTTGCCAACTACTATCTATTCTGTATACTTCAGGGCAATATTTTTGTGATAAATATGTCAATGTTTTTAATTATCGGTAATATCCTTGAAAACGTAGTTAAATAATAATGCTATTTTATCAAGCTCAAGATGTAACTTTTATACTATATTGCTTGTGCTTGTGAGAAGGTATGGGATTTATTCTAGCAAATTATCCCCCTACAAAGTTTTATAGATTTATTTGTTGTTTGTAAATTTTTTATTACTACCCCATTTAGTTTAAATTATATTCAAATGTGCTCTCACAAAGGCTGTATCTTTTTTTTGAAGAAATATATCTTAAAATGTTATTAACTCGCTCTCGTTCTCTTTCACCCATTTTCTTTTAAAGTAACATTTTTTTTTGAAAGTTTTTTCCCTTTGTCTTTTGGGTGAAATTATGGGGAAAACGGGGGGGGGGGGTCAGGAAGAGCAAGAGTGGTAGGGGAAAGTAGATCGCTAGTCCTGGTAGGGACATAAACGCTGGGCAGGAGGTTGACACACGATGTGACACCGTGCTTAACGATCATGAAATCCACGTTGACGTATTTTACCGGGTGACGAGGCATTCCGTCTCTCCTATTAGACGTTCACGAAGGCTAATTCTATTCATGAGTCGTGGACATTACAGTACTTAAATGAAATAGAGGACGGCACGATTTTGCCTCCTTTCTTTGAATATTGAACAACAAGTTAAAGAGGTTTACCCAGATAAGAATTGGTGCCGTTTCCGACGCTCAGCGCAGCGTACAGCTGGCGTAGCAGACTACTTGCCCCTGGCCCAACTGCGTGAGCATTCGCTACGCTGGTCGCTGAGCGTAGAGACGACAAACTCTTGACTGGATATATCACTAAAGAATGCTCACGACGAGCACGAGCCGCCGCCCGTCGGTCTAAATACAGGAACGGGGGCCGACCAGAGGCACTAGCCAATGTCCCTTTGCAATCCAACGACATGCGCTTCGCCACCCTCTTCCTCGTCGTTGTCGTCCTGGCCGCGTGCCTGGTGGCCTGTGTTGATATCTGTGTAAGATTTATCTTTCTATGTTGGTAGCTCTGTTTGCATTCCCCGCTAAAATTGTTATTCTTGTTGTTCTTGATATTGTTTACCTGTCAAGTGGAGTTGAGTCTGAATGTCAGTCTTCGTGGAATCTCTGTAGTCGTTGTGTCGTTGTCAGTTGAAGTAAGAATAAACCGTCGTTGTTGAAGTCGAACCTCGTGTGATCTCTGGACAAGTCCCACACCAAACCTACAGCCTGGTGGTAAGAAAGACGCCTCTTATGGCTGCGAGCGAGACGTTCGCTGTTTCAAAGAGGCCTGCTTTGTTCACTGGACCAGTGCGAAACGAGGTCGGAAAATACCTGATCAATACTCTGAAGTCAGAGTTCGTGAACTTTCTGACAAAGTTAATTGAAGTTCGCGATCATCGGTCGAAGTTAATCGAGTTTACCGAAATACCTCACTGTAGTTCGCGAACTTCATCGAACTTTGGCCAAAGTTCATTGGAGATCACTTGAAATCTGTCGGAGTTCGCCGGAGCTCATATAGAAGTTAATTACTAAATTTACAGAAGTTTCAGCCCTATAACTGCTTTGTAGGCAAATCACAAAAATGATCACAAATCGTGTTTTAGAGCTCGTAGGCTGAGCGTCCCTCCACTGACCTCAGGACGTCCGAACCGACGTCCAAGCCCTGGTCGAGAGTCGAATTTGAATTGACTTGAATTGGACTGAAATAAAATACATGAATTAAATAGTTTTTGAATTGATTTGAATAATCGTTATCTACTGAATTAGCGTGGATTGACTTGAATTTACTTGGATTCGCTTGGATTGAATTGATGGAATTGTTTTCTGAGTGAATGGGAATTATTTCTGAATTATGTTAAATTAAATTCAATTGGTTTGAATTAGTTTGAATTGGGCAGAATTCAGGGGGTCGCGAGGGACTCACGCTCCCCTGCAGCACACTGCATGTAACGGGAGCTCAGCGCCTGCGAGGCTCAGGGTAGGCCACACTGCAGTGCGCGCATGCACTGCAGGCGAGACGTTGCCTACCTATCAGGCGCTATGAGAGCTTTGCAGGTTTGTAACGGCGAAAAAACGGGGCAATGACGGACGTAGTTTCTGGACGATCGCTAAGGCGTCATTGTTAGTGGGTGCGGATAGGCAAAGCCACCCGGAACCCTGCAGGAGGGTAGTATACCCATTCGCGGGTAGGTTGCGCCCCCGGGGGCCCCACAGGGGCCCGGACTGCCTGGCGGGGCCCGCCGCGAACTGCGCTGGCGGCAGCGGGCCCGCGCGGGGCCCCGGGCAGCTCGTGGAGCAGCGCTACGGCGGCGCGGCCCGTGGGCCCGGCACAGCCGCGGCACAGCCGGCAGTCGCCGTCCCGCCTCCGCCTCGCCACCGCGCCGTCGTGTCCGCCAGGCGAGTCCGCTCCGGGTCGCGAACGCTCAACCCGACTGGCGCTGGCACCGGCCGGCGCAAGGAGCACGCGTGCCTTCCCCCTGGAGGCCCTGGACATGGAGTCCTGGCCGTGACAGCGCTCTTCGCGTGCGCCCGGCACCCGCGAGCGAGCGAAGGAAGGCCTACGAACGAGCCCGACACGCCAAGGCCGCCGTCACGGGCCGCGGGGCCTCGCGGGTGACATCTCGCCGCGTGCGGGTGCGCGAGAGAGCAGGGTGCTCCGCTGTGATCTTGTGATGCCACCCCTGCCGTGCCGCCATGGCACCCCTCGGAGTGACCTGAGCTGGCGGCCGTGTGTGTGATTTGCGCCATTCTCCTGACGTTTTGGTGCGTTGTGGTACCCGAACGGAAGGTGCCCTGCAGCGCGGCGCGCCAGGGGGAAGACCCTCCTCGCCGTCCTGTCCCGCCCCACCCTCCGGCCCCTCGCAACCCCAGTGAAGGGGTTGGCTTGCTAACTTGCTTGGCTTCAATTGTAGCGCTGGGGTTGGCGCCCGAGTGTGCGAGTGTGTATGTGTGTGCAAAGCTGTGTGTTAAAACCGCTATTTTTCCGTTTTCGGAGAGAGTGTGACTCTTTTTGTGACGTCTGTCTGTGTGAGTGCAAAACAGCCAAGCCTGTTCTTCGATTTGTGCCAATTGGATTACGACCTGCAGAGCTTCGCTTACAACGAACTGCCCGGGGAACACTCACAAGGTAAGCTGTGCAAATTAAAAAAATACTGTTGTTTTTTTTTTGCGTAATTTTTCCTCTGGATCTTGATAGATAGGATGGCTCCCCCTGTGGTCCCTATACTGCTTCTAATACCAGTATATTCGGTATTAAATACCAAAGAGAAGAAAAAGTTTCGCGGTCGTATACTGACGTCAGAGTTGGTGTGTTTTCGAGGCGGTGGTTCGTGTTGTGCGAGGCTTGTTTCGGAGGCCTGTCGGGTCGGGCCCGTCGGCTAGACAGGTGATCTAGTGTGCGTTAGAGATAGAGAGCGTGCCGACGTCTGTGTTGTGTATGAACGCGTGTATGTGTGTGTATGTGTGTGTGTGTAAGAGAGGGGGAGAGACAGGAGCCGGTAGCCCGCGAGCGTAAGGCTTCAGGCGCCGCGCCTCGCCCCCCGGCGTGGCCCAGCCCCACGGTGTTTCACTTGGCGGCAGGCAGGAGGGCCGGGCAGGGCATGCGCCTCGGCATGCGCGTTGTGCGGCCGCCCGCCTCTCGGCCCTTACACTGTGTAGCACGGCCCTCTCGATGTTCGCGCCCGTCCGTTTGTTTTGGCGGAGAGTGTCCCCGGCGGCACGGCGTGGCGTGCACGTGAGAGTACCGGTGTAAGGGTACGTGCAGTCTGAGTCCGCGGGGCTAGCGGGTACCCGCGGGGCATGCGGCTGCAGGGCATGCTGCTGCAGGGCAGGCGGCTGCAGGGCAGAGGCTGCTGCAGGGCAGGCGGCTGCAGGGCAGAGGCTGCTGCAGGGCAGGCGGCTGCAGGACAGAGGCTGCTGCAGGGCAGGCGGCTGCAGGACAGAGGCTGCTGCAGGGCAGGCGGCTGCAGGACAGAGGCTGCTGCAGGGCAGGCTGCTGCAGGACGTATTTCTTAAGCTTAAGTTAGACTGACCATGCAGGCGTGCAGGCGGGTTGGCCTATAGTCTCTGGCTCTGGGCGTCTCTACGTGTAGGCAACTTTGCCTGTCCGCGCGCATGCGTCACTAACTGGAGTAGGCGGGGCACACCATCCACCTAGTATCTCCAGAACGCGTGTTTTGACACGGTTATGTACGGTCGCCGGTCCGCGCGGTCCACGCTTTGCGTCGAGCGGGAAGGCACTCCCTTAACGAGGCTCTCTTGGTCTTCACGCCGCCACGCCGCCGCCGTGGGACCGAACATAAGGGCAACCCTCGTCGCATCGTGCTCACGGGCTGGACACCACGCTGCAGGGTGTCCCGGGCCCGAGCTGGCCGCTGGCCTGGCCTAGGCAGCCGCACCCCGCCCCGCCCCACCCCGCCCCGCGCTCCTCTGCGCCCCACCATGTCCCCCTGTCTGCCCTGCCCGGCCCGCGGTCTCGCTCGTCGATGTCGTGTTCTGACTGGGTTCGCGGCTCGGTGTCCATATGCCCCGTGAGAACGTTGCCCCCCCCCCCCTCCCTCTTTCCGCGGTCCACACACAGTCGCCAGCCCGGCCCCAGCTCCAACCGCGCTAGACGGCCGAGTACGGAGCTGCTGCTGCGAGCCGCCCGCTCGCAGCCGCTCGGCTCGGAGACAATTGCTTGAAACGGGACGACAGGACTCAAGCGGTATCCACTCTCTACTCGTCGTAGGAGTGCGTGCAGCGCGGCGGCCCGCGGCCTGGCCCGCCCGGCGTGGCGCTGCGTAGCACTCCGCGTAGCTCTAGCGTAGCACTAGCGTAGCACGACGTGTCCAGCCCATGAACCTGACCCCATTGGCCAAAGTAGGGGGAAAGAATGTAGGAGAGAGACAGAGAGAGAGAGAGAAGGGAAAGAAGGATGAAAGGGTTTGTGTTGCGATGGTCTCGCTAGCTGCCCCCCCCCCATTCTCTTTCTCCCTCTCGGTAGGATTTTGCCGCGCCGCTTTCAAAATGATTGTTTCAGCGGTGGCGAGGGAAAGGACAAAGGCCCGCAGTGGTATAGGCGAGGGGCCGCCGTGGGCTCTCTTCTGGGCCATACGCCGATACGCGGCCGGCGCGGCCACATAGCCACAGGGCGTGCCTCCCCCGCCCCGCCCCGCCCCGCCCCGCCACGAGTTAGCCGTCCGTTTGGCTACTGGCTGCCTCTCTGTAGGAGCCCGGGGCCCTGCTCGCCCTGCTCCAGCTCTGCGCTGCCGCTCCGCTCTGCCCTGTCCTTGTCCGTCCCGTCGTTTGGCGAGCATCCGGTGACCGTAATGCCAAGATTAAGACCCCTCTCGCTCGCCGGGCTGGCTGGGCTGGGCTGAGGCCGTTCGCAGGGTGCTTGCTGAGGATGAGTCCAGCTCGGCCGGGGGCCGGCGACTGCGATTGCTCATGTGTCTATCCAATTAAATGAAGTCAAGTCCTCCGTCCGCCTCCTCTCCCCTTCGCCCTCCCTCCGCTCGTCCCCTCTCAGCCGGCGATAGCCGGCCAGCGCAGCCGCGCCCTCCAGACATTTGAGTTGACTCAGTACCAATTTGCTTTGTGGCCCGGAAGGGGGCCAGAGCAGACGGCCGGGCTGGACAGACGGCACACTCTTAACATCTTACATTTTTGTTTTACGACCGGAATTACTATTCTGTGCGACTTGGGGGGAGGGGGGGGGGCAATCCTGCCGTGCATGATGAGTCTCTTTGCGAAAGACGTTAAGGCACTGTCGCACAACGTTCGCTTTTCTTTGAGTGTCGTTTTCTTTTTTCTTGAGCGCGTGCGGGAGCGTCTGCTGACTAGGCGGCGGCCGCTCCTTGCAGCGCAGGCGTGTGCGGCGGGTGGCCTGCCCTGCACCGGCCGCAGGGGCTGACCACCGCCATCCTCGGCGCCTTTCCTGAGCAGTGCGAAGTGCGAGTGACGTGAAAAAAGAAAGAAAGGTATTTTCCTTTCTTTCTTTTTTATTTTTTAATTCCAAGTCTTAGGGAGTCAGCTGGCAGGACTCGTCAGGGCCACCGGACCCCCGACCCGCAGTCCTCAACTCGAAGCGCGATTATGCCATGGCCGGACCGAAATCAAATTCTCCTCGGAGTCTGGCCGCGACCGGACTAATCTGATATGTGGCCGTCCGCTCGCGCGCGCGCCCCTGTGTGTGTGTGTGTGTGCATGCGTGTGCGTGTGTGTGTGTGTGTGTGTGTGTGCATGCGTGTGCGTGTGTCGCCCCGACCCCGCTCTGCCTGCCCTGCTTTCAACTCGGATCGACTCCGTTGTGCTCACGCCGGACACGCGCCTTTGCAGTTGCGCGCCGAGCCGAGCCGAGCAGAACCGCGGTCGGTATCGGCGCTGCCCGGCTGGTCGAGCCGGCGCATGGACTTTACTTGTCGTCCCCCGGCGGGCCGACACAACCGCCCGTGGAAAGCACATGGCTTCACCCCGCCCCGTCCCGCGCGCCCCCTCCCCCCTGCCGCGAATGGAAGGGACTATAATTTGTTGACACGGGGACAATGGCTATGCCGTGACATGTGTGTGTGTGTGTGTGTGTGTGTGTGTGCAGGACAGCGCTTTTGCAGCAGTACTTTGTAAGTCGTGTGTCTACACGCTCGAGATGAGTTTGGACGGAGAGTTTATGCCCATTCCAGTGCATGTGTGATGCAGGACCGACTCTGGCTCCGCTCTCCCCCCCCCCCTCTCCCTGTCACCCTCTCTTCCTTACTATGTTCTGTGTTGCACAAACAAATCTCGCTCTCACCGTCACCGTTCCCTTAGTGCGCTAGGCGATGCCTTTGTTTTTTATTTGGCATTTTCCTCGTAGTGTTCTCCCTGAGGAGGACGAGGGGGGCCTCTTCGCAGACGTCGCCTCGTGCGAGCGGCGGTGGGGCTCAGCTTGGGGCTACAACACACATGAGTGCGTTCACACACACACACACACACACACACACACACACACACCAGCGGCATGTGCTGTAAAAATAGAGCCGCCGGCTCGCACATCGAGAGCCATCACTCTCCTTTGAGCATTGCACTCCGCGAGGTCCGCCGCCGCCATGTTGGGGGGGAGGGGGAGGAGGGGAGGGAGAAGCGGAGGGGGAAGATACACAGTGCATATCGCTGGGCTGGACACGAGGACGAATCATCCTCAAAATAAAAGTGAACGTGACGACAAACATTCTAGGAAGCCCTGACGTTCATTTTTTTTTTTGCCCTGGTTGCACAAAAGAGATGAAGAGTTCCAATCGGATGAATGAGTGGATGGCGGGTGATGTGGTCGGGGCCCCCGAGCGGTGGGACCGCGGTGGGACGCCCGGCTGGCACCGCAGCCGCAGCACCCGGCTCCGGGCTCTTCCGTCGCCGACCGGTGCAGAATCCCCCCCCCCCTCTCCTCTCTACTCCTCTCTCGCTCCGTCGGGGTCCGCGGCATGGGAAATGAATATTTCAACGCGGCCAGAGGATCTACGGTTCGAGTGGTTCCATTCGATTCGGCTAAAACTTTGGCAATGCGCTTTTGCTACGGGCGGTCGCCGCGGCCGGTCCGCGCGGGAAAAAATTATGGGAGTTGAGTTGTTGAGTATTGGCGCGCAATATGCGGGTTCACGGCGGCCGGTCCCCCTCCCCCACCCACTCCACCCACACACACCGTCTCCTACCCTTTCCCCTGCTTCTCGGCCTCGAATCGCCACCTCAAAGGCTAGAAGGCTAAATATAGACCCTATTTGATTTCTCGCGTAATGCGTGTAGGGG
>NW_026267265.1:587481-591710 GCF_000697945.3 Frankliniella occidentalis | reverse complement strand
CCCGTCCCGTCTCGTCCTCGCCCCGCCCGCCCCGCTCCGCCCCGGCCGCGAAGGTCCGCGCGCGCCGCGCCCGCCTCCAACTTTGTCTCGCGCGCGGCATGTTTTGTTGCCTGTCCGCCTGCCCTTTTGTAGGGAGGCACCGCGCGAGAAGAAAGGCCGCGCGCCACGCCGCGCCACACCGCGCAGCGGGGCAGGGCAGGGCAGGGGGAAGGCAGGCCAAAGGCAAGAAGGTCTTGAATGAGTTCACCTCGTTGTGTCCGCCCGGGCCGCCGCTGTTGCCCAATGAGCCCCTCAGTGACAGACGGGCAGGGCCGGCCACGGCAGTGCGGCCAGGCAAATCAGGGCGATTACCGAGAGCGGCCCGCCCGGCCCGGCCCGGCCCGGCCCGGCCCGGCAGGCCGACAACAGGTGCACTCGCGCGCATTACCGAACCCTTTCCCTTTTCTCTCGGGCGCTGATCGGCGCGCAGCGAGAGTGCGCTGCGCTTGGTCCTGCGGGGGGGGGGGGGGGGGTACAGGGGGTGAGGCGGAGGGGCCCATCCCACACAGAGTTATGCCCCTCGCTGCGGCGCAGTGTGAATCAATAGCGGGAACACTAAAGTGATTCCCTGACGTGCAGGGATAATAGCGGGGAGGCGGCGTGCGCTCTCTCCCCCGAGGGCTCGGCCCGGCTCGGCTCGGCTCGGCTCGGCTCGGCTCGGCTCGGCTCGGCTCGGCTCGGCCCGGCTCGGCTCGGCTCGGCTCGGCCCGGCTCAGTTCACCCCGTGAGGATGTGACGGAAAGGTCACCTGTTCGCGCTCCGCTCATCACTGGTCCTGGACCGCCTTATTATTGTGGAGGTGGGGCAACGGCGCGTTTCGTGTCCCGGGCCGGGTCCACAATAGAGACGCGGGCCGCCGCGGTGGCCTCGGCCCGAGCGGGCCACAACTTGGCAGAACTGTGCCGACAGGTCGGCCGTGGCGCGGCGGCGTGGCGGGGCGAGGCACGACGGTGACCCCTGACCCCTGAGCGCCGGGCCCTGCCGTGCCGCCCACTCCTCCGCCGGGCCGGGAGCAGCGAGCTCTCTTGCTCCCGCCGCGCCGATTCGTCATCTCTCGTTCTCCTCGATGTCGCTATCGACATCGACTCGCCTGTCACCACCAGAGTCGCTCACATCACGAAACGACCGCTCGGATCTATAGAGAGTGATCAATGACGGCCACCGTCCCGCCGCCCACCCAGCAGACGTCATCGAGCAGCTCGTAAACGTCTGCGCCTACCGTCCTCGTAGACGTTGTCATCGACTTCTTCGTGGACGTCGTAGACTCCTGTTTGGGCGTCATCGGTGACCTGTCGGTATGTTTCTGCTCACCGCGCGCGCGGCGTGGGGGTGCTGCTCACCCTTATGACACCCCGCGGGTCGCTAACCGCCCGCACCCTGGTCGAGCGCTGCTGACGAGCTCGCAGGGCCTTCCTCTCCCCTTCCTCCGGCCGTGATAGAGACGCCGGGCTCGGCTCCCCCGCCGGGCCGCTGTCGGGGCTCAGGAGGTGATCCGATCGCCGGGGCCCGATGAGATCGGCTCTAGCCCCGGTCGGGTGAAAGGCGGGTCCGTGCATCACTGCAGCAGTGCACGTGTGTGTGTGTGTGTGTGTGTGTGTGTGTGTGTTGCAAGCCGTGCGCCTCGCCATGACCAGCCCACACAGCAAGCCGCCGCACTGTTTGGACGTTCTAATCACGCCGCTGCATTGGTTGTGCCATGTGCTTCATGTGCCTAGAGAGCCTCGTCGTGGTTGTCCTGTGCGTCGAGCTCGTTGGAACTCATTTTGCTCAAATCCGGCCGCCCTGCTCGTCTTGGTCGTCCTCCTGCCCACCCTACTCGTCCTAATCGTCCTTCTCATTCTGCGCATCCTGCTCGTCCTTCTCATCCTGCTCTTCCTCCTCGTCCTGCTCCTCCCGCCTGCCCTGCTCGTCCCCTTGCCCCGCAGCGGGCGCGGTGTCGCGCTGCAGCCTGCACGTTTTTCGCGTGTCCCGCGGGCGGGCTGCAGCGGGCGGGCCGGGCGCCATCGGCACGCCGGGCACGTTCCCTTCCCGGCCGGGCCTGCCTGCATTGCATGGACTTTCTCCCTGTGTGCGAATATGGAAATTGACATCCGACCTAATCCGCTGGTCGCGCGAGCCGATGTGAACCTAGCGCCGCCGGCACCACCTCCCACCTCCCAGCCGCGTTTAGGTCTCCGGGCCGCTCAGAGCAATAATCACACAAAAGTACAAGATCTCGATAATGCCATATCTAACTTATCATTGCACTTCAGATTAATTGTACCTCGGATTACCAGGCTTTCATCATGCAAAACTTATAATTCACTAAATTCATTTTTAATTATTTATTTACCAGCAACCTTTGTGAAAATCTTAGGTAAAGCATGCTATACATAACTAGTTTTCTCAAAAACTGTGTCTTATTTTAATCTATCTGCATCCTCTATACAAGTAGTGGTGCTCCTAGTCTAATAAATCTGTGCTTTTTACCTTCTTTTACAATTGCTCTCCAAAATCAAAATCTTGGTTTCAAAATGTATTTAAAAAGTGTCTTTGAAACTTTCTGGAATATTATTGTATTGGTTGAAATAGAATGCACTGTACCGATGCAGTAAAATGCTTTTCAATAATTTAAAATACGCCTTAACTGAAAGTGGCCTGGTTCCGGTCTCGGACCGCACTTTAGCCCGTTGGTTTAAGGTATTCATTTTTTATTTACGCAGCAACGATTTTCGCAATCCGCCGCACGCAATGCCCTAACCTGCGTGCAGTTTTTGTTTTCGGAGCTATTACTTTTGGAAATGAGGAATGAGTCATCATTTGGACGAGGTACGTCGCGGCCGTCGTCCACTTTTGGCGTGGCGCGCTTGTTTAAAAAAACGGGTCCCACGTTTAGTATTATTTGGCTATGCATAATGGTCTTAATTGAAGGTCTAATTGGCGTCATTACAACGGTTGGCCCGCGGGCCACCGTGCTCCGCTTCCCCTTCTTCGCCTCTCGCCGCAGCCAGCCTTCGCGCACCCAGAAAGGCGAAGGACGACTTGGTCGTCATGCGTGGCGAAGCGAAGGACAGCCCGTCTTTGTACGCATTTGTGTGTGTGTGTGTGTGAAGGGGGGAGGGAGGTCTCTATTCAGAGAGTAGTGTCGGTGGGGCCCAATCACAGGGGGCCGGCGCGGTGGGGGCGCGGTGGGGGCGCGAGCGAGAGCACCATGTGGGAGACGGAGACAATGAGACATTTATTGCGACGGCTCAGCGGGATGATCGGCCTGGAATTACGGACGCGCGCGCGTGCCCGGCTGTGTCTGTCTCTGTCGCACCCGCGAGCGGCAACGCCCCGCCGGCAGCGCGCGCGGGAGAGGAGAGAGAGAGAGCGACAGAGACAGAGAGAGACAGAGAGAGACAGCGAGCGAGTGCTCGCGAATCACACGTGGGAGCGGCCCCAACGGAACGGATTAACACATTCATCATGTGTATTCGGCCGCACCGCTACGATTTTCGAGAATTATTATCGTCAACTGTTGTTGCTGCCGCGCGTCGTGAGGGGGCCTCCTCCTCCTCCCCCCTCCTGAAGCCCCCGACGGAGCCCCTTCTCTGTCCCCCGCCCGGCACGCCTTTTTTGGTAACTCTAGACCATCTATTGTCCTTTAGCTTCGTGGTCATACTCGCCAGCCCGCTCGTGCTCGTGTGTGCGTGTCGCCTTCCCCCCCCCCCTCTCTCTCCCTCTGCCTGCCTCCCTCTGTCGCTCACCGTCGGCGGTGTGGTGAGCGCGATGAGTTAACAGGTTATGCAAATATGGACACTATGTTCACACCACGTGCTACACTGACACACACGCGCTCAAGCCTGCGCTCGAACAAACCCACTCGAACACGCACTGTAGAACAAACAAATAACAGTGGGCACGAGTTGCTCTTCGGTAGGCTCTGCGCGGACCGGAAAAAGGGCGCGACTTTCTATACGCGCCTCTGATTCCCTTTTCCTCTCTTCCCCCAATCGCTTGCGTTATTTCCGCTTTCTTTTGACGTTCGTCTCCCTGTGCGTCGCTGCGTTTTTCTCTCTTAAACAAGAGCAGCAGCAGTACCACTGCCACCACTACCAGCAGCAGGGAACAGCAGCAGTCTCAGCTCGTTGTGAAACGGTCCCGGGGTTGCGCAAGAGACGTCCTGACACGTGACGGAGTACTTTCGGGTCCCTCTCCCCCGCCCCCCC
>NW_026267265.1:586795-587371 GCF_000697945.3 Frankliniella occidentalis | reverse complement strand
CTATGCCCCGCCCACGCCGTGCCTTACCCACCCTTTATTGCCACCCTCCCCCACCTCCCGTTACCAACCTGTGGGAGTGTGAGCCCCTGCGGATGTGAGCCGGGCAGGCCCGCCGGCCACGCGTGCCCGCCGGGTTGCCTACCGCTGCCCACCCCGCGCAGCTCCCCCGCTCTGCTGCACCCTGCAAGCGCCATGGATATGGATGGATATACTCCGCGCCCCCCACGGTCCGACGCCAGCGCGGGGTATCGACTAACTTAAGACTTAGGGATATCGTCCAGAAACGACGTCCATTTTTTTCTCAGATTGATTCGGGAGCTTGCACTTTAGCGCCTGCGAAAGTCAAGGTAGGCAACCCTGCAATACGCGCATGCACAGCAGAGAAGATGTTGCCTACCTACCAGGCGCTACAGAGCTTGCGGAGCCTGAGCTTGGCGAATGTTAAACTGCAAATGACGTTCGTACCTTGTGGGTAATCCCTTTCGACCCCACAATACGGAAGGGTGGCTCCTGCCTGAAACGGTCTGTACGACACGGTCCGAATGTCTGCAGCGCAAACGTGCCCTGGCGCGGCGG
>NW_026267265.1:579987-582321 GCF_000697945.3 Frankliniella occidentalis | reverse complement strand
GGGGCGGGGCGCGGCAGAGCGGAGCGGGTGGTACCCAGCTGGGGCCAGTCCAGCCCAGCCCAGACCTCCGTGAAAGTGAAATTCCTTTACGCGATGAGGGATAGGGTAGTGCGGAGTCGAATTGTCTGGACCTAAGCGCGATGCACGTGCAATTGCTCAATCTGGGTGCTAAGCACCGCAAGAGGGGCGTGGCGTGGCGCTGCGCTGAGCGGGTACCTCGTCGTACCGCCTCGCCATAAGGCGCACAGCCTTGCGATGCCATAGCAATTTTCACCAAAACGGCGAAAGGAAGCACTCTTACTGCTCTTATGCCGGTAACTTTTTCTTCACTCGCCGAGTCTTACGAAATACGGGGGAAGACGCAGGCCACAGACCTGAAACACGAAACACGACATTTTTAAAACACCTCGTCAGCACATTCTAAAAGGTAAAACAACACTTGTAGAATACTAAACAATGTAAAATAAATTCGTGCGTGGTAACAGAATGATTTGTTCTGGTTAGGACATCTAGTCCCTAACGACTTTTGAATAAAGTAATCAGATTTAAGTGGCGCATGTTTGGTTTTCTGGTCTGGTCGTACTTTTGAAGTGCATAGTAAGAGTGTTTTGTGTATGCCGAGCGGGATCTACTGCTTTTCGCAAACAGCGATGTCATAACTACTTGTCAGCTCTTTACTCTGTCCATCTGTTCGCGAAATTGGCAGCGTCGCCTAGAGTACTTCGCATGCGGAGGCGCGGCTCCGGCGGCTCTAGTTAGCACGCAAGCCCTCCCTGTTTACTGTCTGCTACCCCCCCCCCCCCCCCCCCCTCAGCGCCTCTTCCAAACCGCGATGTTGTGCCAGTTGCGTCCCGCAAGACAAGGGGGAGTTAAACGGAGGTGATGATGGAGAGGGGTGGGGGAGGGAAGTGGCTTCCCCGCATCGAAGCTTAGACCTGCTCAGTGCGGACTCGCCATCGTCGCCGACCGCAGTACAGGAATCAGCCGTATCCGTCAGACCGTAAACTTCTCGTGGTGCACCTCACGCGGGGCTAAGCCGGGCCGGGTCTGGCTGTGTTCTGTTCGCACGGCGGGATGCTATCGGCAGCTCTGCGGTCGGCCCCGGCAAAGCTGGCAGGGCTCCCCCTCTCCAGACCGCGCCCCGCCCCGCCCCGCCCCGCCCCGCCTCGTCCCAAATAGCAAAACAAACTGTACCGGCAACTACTGTTTACCGGGTGCGGAGGCGGAGGAAGCACGGCCCTTACCGATATGCACGCCGAATAATTTAAAGCGACTTTTGCCCAGGAATATTTACAAATGCACGGAACAGAGCGTTGCACAAAACTCGCACTTCAACGCGCAAGTTTATTTAGAGGCAACAAGAATCTTTCGTCTCGTCAACACGACCCTATTCCTTACGAGCGAGTTTTAAGCGGTTATGCACAACTTTTCACGCCTAAGTGTGCACGGCCCCTCGCGAGTAGGCAACGTGTCCACGCGCCTGCATGCGGTGAAGTGTAAGTAAATTGTGCCCTGGGGGCCACCTTGTAAGAAACTTGTTTCCTATGACATGTTATTGTGAGCGGGTTTGTCAGATATGGTTTGTGTGAAAATGCAAACTGTGAGGCCAAACAAGAAATTACAAACCTATTTACTGTAATGGCTTTAAAAACATTATTTTTGACAGCGATGCAAAAGAATCGAAAGAATCTGAGTGTAAGGGAGAGTTTCCGACTTGCATCCCCGCCCTGCCCCCGCCCCGCCCCACCGCCAGAGAAAGGAAAATGGTTGCGGAAATTGTGCACGGATGAGTAGCCGGGCTGGCCGCCTTTTTACTTGACTTGTTCTTTTCCCCGCGGCCCGCGGGCCGGTGGTCCGGTCAGCGTGGCGGGGCGTGGCGGAGCGTGGCGGGGCCGGCGGGGGGCCGTGGTGGCGGCGCTATTGCCCGCGAGACCAGAAGGTCCTTGCCGATGGTGACCCGAATCCTTTTGCGCGGCGCCGAGCCCTAGTGCCCCGGAGATGGCGCGTGGCATGTCGTGGCGGGGCGAGGTGGGGAGGTGGGGCGCGGCAGTCGCGGTGTAGGGGGCGTGGAGGCTGCCCCCCCCCCTTTCCCCTACCTCTCGGCGACCACCGTTAATCGACCGGGAAATGAGTGCAGCAACTGTAACTGTCAATGGTGACAACAATGTAACGCGGATGGCAAGGCGCCCGGCACCTGTCTCTCTCCAGACCGCTCGCCGCGGCGCGTGCCCCACCTCCTCTCCCCCTCCGGCCTCTTCCACGCCCCGTTGGCATCGCAATATGGCCCTGCTCCCAAAGCGACCTGCATATGTCGGAGGCGGTCCGGGGCGGGGG
>NW_026267265.1:574701-579937 GCF_000697945.3 Frankliniella occidentalis | reverse complement strand
CCTCCTCTCCCCCTCCGGCCTCCCCACCCCCACCTCACTCTCCCTCGCTTTTGAGCTTGGCTGCACTTCGCTTCACTCTAACAATGTTTGCCCCTAGTGTAGGTAAATAATTTTCTGCACGGCAGCAGAGCGTGGATCTGTGGACGCGCGTCTTATTTCTGCAGCCGCGGCGCTCTGCGCGGCCCTGCTCCTGGCGGGCCCTGGCGCGCTGACTCAGACTTAGGCCGCGCCCGCGGGGGCTCCCCTCGTTCTCTCTCTCTCCCTCCCGCAGCGCGCGCCGCCCTGCATGCGACGGGTGCGCGGACCAACAGTGTGCCTCGCCGGACGCGCTCCCGGCGGCCCTGCCTGCCCGGCCCGTCGTGGCGGGGACCAGAACAAAAGCGCCCTGTAAAGCGAGCCGACCGCCCAGCGCCATGCGCTGCTGACCACCGGCGAGCGCGCCGAGCGGCCGAGCAGAGCACACAGCCAGGCAAAAAGAACGAGGAGCGACCGGGGAATACAGATTGGCATGATGACCGTGTACTTAGGACCAGGCCGGGACCGGCCGCGGGGCGGCGCGGGGGTAGGCGGGTGGGTGTGGGTGGGTGCGAACCGGACGGAGACACAAGAGGACGAAAGCGAACGGGGTGAGGGGGGTGAGGTGAGGGGGGTGGGGCGTTATTTGACTTTGACAGTCTCGGCGAGCCAACCTTTGTTGCGCCTCACACCCGCCCTCCCGCTCCCGGCCGAGCGGAGAGTTAGTCACGTTCGGCCACGCCGTGTAAGTACGGCTCTCCCCTGGACGGACTTTTTACTTCCCGCTCGACTCGTCGCTCGGCTCGACGCTTAGCCCGGTCCCTCGCCTCTCTCCAAATCCCGGGTCCCAGGGGGACTGGACTGAACTGGACGGACAGTGGGGCGGTTATTGGACAGTCGAGCCGGCAGCGCTTCTTCATCTTCACCCCCTCTGCTCTCGGGAAAGAAGCCGTGCTCGATATTACACCGGAGAGAAAAGGCGACGGGGACTCGTGTTTTTGTGGGGCGGCTCTACGGCGCGCTGCGCTGCCGCCATGGCTGCCGCCGCGGTCTGCTGATGGCCCAGCAGGGCGTGGCGGCCGCGTTGGTGTGGGGCTCGGGGTGGAATGGGATCGGGTGACGCCCGCCTCTCGAGTGCCCCGACGCCCTGAAAGCCTCTGCACGCACGCACACGCCGTCGCACTCTGCGATCACGGGGAGGCTGAGGGGGCGAGACCAGAGTGTTCCCGAGGTGACCCGTCGTGAGGAGTGTACAAAGTACACACACTTGTTTTGCCGGCCCCTCGTGGGCAAATAAGTCCCCGAGTTAATTGTGTGCACTGTCGGTCGGTCGCCTGAAAAGTACACATCGTGTCAAGTCTTTCCAGTAAATTTACCTAAATTTTCAATCAAAGGGAATAATGATAAAAATCATGAAAAAAATCCGGTTTAGCTTGGAAAAAAGTCACATCATCAAGTGTAGTACTGGCAGCACATAGCAACCAACTTTTCCTGGCCGGTGTTTCCCATTATTAACAGGTGAAACGCTGCTGTTGCAGACCGCCTAATGCGTATAGGCACACGCAATTACCCAAAGTGTACAGGAAACAATGTTGCTGCTGAGCCGCGCGGGGGCCCAGGCCTCGGCCCAGGCCGGACCACCTGCTGTCCGCGGCCCGTCAGGCTGCCCCGTGGGCCCCGTCAGGGTACTACTCACTCGGTTAGGACCCACCAGATGGAACTTTCGCCAGTTTAAATGGTGGCGGCCGAGCTGGTCGCACCCCGCCTGGGCGTGAGGGGAAGGGAGAGTAAAAGAGTAAGAGAGACGGGAGACAGAGGAGAGAAAGAGAGAGAAAGAGAGAGAGAGAGAGCGGACGATGTGGAGCGTCACTCTGCTGCCTCCGTCCTCTCTCCCGCTCCTTTGACAGTGACGGCTGCTGCCTTGGCGAGACACATTGCTCCGGTCGTGAGGTCATTTAAGCCCCTTCTCCTCCTCCCCCTCCCTTTCCCCACCCTCGGGCTGCCACCCAATCTTTGGGCTGGCGGGCTGGCGGTCCCCCGCGGGTGTAGGCCGCGAGGGACGGCGGGGACCTTGGCCCGTCCCTGCGCTTTGTGCAGGGCCTCCCGTGGGGGCGACCGGGCCGAGTGTCGGGCGCGTTCTGGAACGGACTGTATTGCTTGTCGCCGGCGCTGTCCACACCCTAGGTCTGTTCTGCTGTTCCGTCCCGCTCCTTAAGCTGGGTCGTACAGTACAGTACACTCATGAGCAAAAGCAACGCCTTGCCAGGCGCTCACGCGCTCGTACGACACACGACACATTGGTTTACTACAAAAGACACCCACCGCCAGTGCTCCTCCCCGTCCATATCTCTCTCTCTCTCTGTCTCTCTCTCCCCTCTCTCTCTCTCCAACTCTCTCACTCTCACCTTCCTTCCCATATAATTCATCCGCGGGACAGGTGAGGACGATTAATGGAGGAGCATTATGTGTCGGGGCTGTCCGCCGCCAGGAGAACAAGGTCGACAACGAGCACCAGCGTTTGGCGGAGCAATGGGGTGGAGGGAGACGGAGCGGAGAAGATGAGAGAGAGAGAGAGTGAGAGAGAGAGGGAGGGAGGGAAGGAGAGAGAGAGAGACGGGGAGAGGAGGGACGGGGGGATGGGGAGGCGGGTGTCTGCTCGGCTGCTTGACGTAGACAGTGACTAAGAATATTCGCTTCATTGAAAGGCGAGACGGTACAGTCTGAGCACGCCTCGAACCGATCTCTCTTGTGCACGTCTTGTCCGCCGCAGAGGACACGCCGCCGCCCGGGCAGGCCCCCCGGCACTCCCCCCCCCGCGGGCCCATCAGCCACGCCACGCCACGGTACGGCACGCAGGCCAAACGATATGTACAGTCCGGAGCCATTGGCAGATCGGCTGGTTATCGGCAGTCGATGTATGGCCGTGGTGTGGGCTCGCCCCGCCCCACCCCGCCCCGCTTCGCCCGGCCCACGGGCATGGCGTATGGCGTATGGCGCATGGCCCAGGTCAGGAATCTTCCGCACCGTCGACCCGGCGGGCCCGACCCGGCCCGACCCGCCGCGGCGTTTTTTGGCTTTCGTGTTTTGGATTGCGTGAATTACAGCCCTGGCCGTGTGAGGTATGGCTGGGCGTGGCGCGGCGTGGCGTGGCGCTGCGGATGAGGTAATAAACACGCTCTGAACCGACCGGGCCGATCAGGCAAGGACCTCTACTCCAGAGCCTCTCTAACAGTAAGGGATGGTAACCGAAAAAATACCTTGGAAAAGTTGCCGTTTTGGTGGATTTATAAGTTAAAGTCAGTTTTGCTCAAATGTTATTTTTTCATTTTTTTATTGTTTGGCGTTCCGTGAAAGAACAAACAGAAAAAAACGTCGATCTGAGCTAGCCCGCCTGGACGCCTACCGATCGTAGGGTAGGCCACCCACCCATCTCCGCTGCACTGAACAACAAGATATTGCCTGCCTACCAGGCGGCCTTCTCATAGATCAGAAAAACGGACCTGTAGGCCTGTAACTCTGCATTTCAAGTCGTTGAAACTCGTGAGAATCATGTTTCCATATCTTCGAACTCCTGTAGAAGTGGGAAATCCCGTGGGCTTTAAACCACAATCAGCGACAGCAAAAATATCTCAAAATATTCATATGCAAGCGAAGAACAGATTCAAACATAACTGGAGTGCTTTTGCTGATTATTTCAGTGCCACATTGGCCTTTTACTGTTGAGAACGCTCTTTTCAACTTTCATTTTTAATAAACCGGGTATACAGGGTGGGATGCGGGCCCGGGCCGCGCCCCCCGCCGCTGCCCTTTCCTTGACCGAATGTGACGAGGCGCCCAGCCTGTTGCGTGGACCGGCCATAACGAGCCCCATGGACCGTGAGCCCGCGGTCAGGTCCAGGACCGTCCAGGACCGTCCAGGACGGGCTGCGGAAGATGATTTGCCAGGGCTAATTACACTTTTGGCCCAGAGGCTCCGGCAGCGAAGCCTTTATTCGGCGCCAAAGCCGACGGGGCAGGGAGCTGCGCACAACACGATAATTAACTCTCTGTGTGTGAGTGTGTGTGTGAGTGTGTGTGTGAGTGTGTGAGTGTGTGTGTGAGTGTGTGAGTGAGTGTGTGTGTGAGTGTGTGTGTGAGTGTTGGTCTTGTCATAACACGACGAGGCAGGCGTCATGGGGCTTACTTGATCCGAGCGCCAGGCCGGCGAGCGGACCCCCGCGCATGACTCGCGCCGCCCAGGTGCGGGGGCCACAGGTCCCAATACCTTTTGGAGCACCGTATACTTGAACGCCTCGGAGAGCAAACGACCACCTGGGCTCTCCCTGAGGGCACAAAGCTCGGCGCCTTAAACAAAAGTGCCAACATTTAGCGACTTTGACGTTGGCACTCAAAGTTTAAGTGTTCCTCTAACATTTAAATTTGACAAAGAGTCCTCAGTGCCTCCACGCGCGAGGTGTCAAGTCGAGCCTTCTTCTTTTGTTCTCCAAGAGAGGGGGTTGCTGAGCGCCTCGTGGCCCCGTGGCCCCGCCCCTCGGCCCGCCGACGAAGAACGAGAAATAAACGTCGAAAACAGCGTCCCGCCGTAATGCCTCCGATTGTTAGCGATGGGTTTCGAGACGAGGCGGCGAAACGTGAATATAATTTCATTTTTGAAATGGCCCCGCCGTGCCGTGGTGTGGTGGCGTGCCCGCAGCTCATTCCCGGAACATACAATTACGCCCATCAACCATCGACTTTCGATGTATCGAAGTGGCAACTCGATGTTCTCGGAAGCGCGTAATGTGTCACTTCCATTCGGCGCTGGGATGAGAAGGGGGTCCCGCCCGCTTCACACCTCCGGTGGACTGATGAGTGGTTGGATCTGAATGGTCTGGCGCGGCGGCGAGCGCGGCAGCATGGTGTGGTCGTGGCGTGCGTGGTGAGGCTGCGGTCTATGGGCCTGGGACCATGCGCACGGCCGGTGCGAATTTCAAACGAGTAATCTTTTGGGAGTTTTCCTGCCTATATCTCAACAAGCATTTTTAAAAAATCGCTGACAAAAAAATAAACTTATTTGCCAACAAATACCTAAAATTTTTCGAAATAAGTACACTCGATAGGTGAAAAAGTTCAACCAGGCCTTTTGCCCGCTAACGTAACCAGGCCTCGTCTCCTGGCTGCGATGCGGACCCTCGAAGCCTACTGACAGGGCGAGCGGTAACGCCACGGGGACCAGGGCGGG
>NW_026267265.1:570734-574651 GCF_000697945.3 Frankliniella occidentalis | reverse complement strand
GGCGGGGCGGGCCAGCAGCACGGGGGGCCGCGGCGGCACTTCTGTCCGGCCAGGCAGGACCAGGCAGGACGCGCGGAGCCCCTACGGCTCAACCAACCGATAGTCGGAAACTTTTGCAACGTGGGTGGAGCTGATTTATCCGTCCGGATGAGGGGAAAGTGGAGAGGGGGGGCGGGGGGCAGTGCGCGGCCTGGCTACAGGGGACGCGCACTGATTTGTAGGACTCTGCAGCAGGGCTAAGGGCACGGCATGCAGGGTGGGCTGCTCTCTCCCTCAGTCTCTCTCTCCCTCTCTCTCCCTCTCGCTCGCTCACTATCTCACTCCACCGCCGCCCCCTCTACCCCACGTCCCCACTCACAGCCCGCGGACTCGATCCGTTCGTCTATAAATCTGCGGCTTGGTCCCGGCCACGCGTGCAGCTGTCCGGCGCGGGCGGGCGTGGCGGGGCGTGGCGCGAGTGGATGACTGCTAGCGCCCCGCGGAGTCATAGGGGCTTACGGGTGGCGCCTAACGACTGCGCGGGTGGTCTTTGGGGAAACTATACTATTGCTCTACCACAGTGCGACTGCCGCGATATCGGCCCCACCCCGCCCCGCCCCGCGGCCGTGACGCTGCAGCGGCGGCCGCAAGCAGTCGTAATGGTCATTCCCTCCCGGGCGGAAGGCCGCCGCCCCGGCGCCCGACAGCTCGGCCCGGCCCGACCAGCTCTGCACAGCTGCAATAATTAATTGGGTGGTCTGCAAGTTTCCGGCCAAGCTAACACTTGCCCTGGGAAACTCTCTTCTCCTCGCTGCCGGTCCGGCGGGGGGCGGGGTGCGGCGGGGTGGGGCGGGGCGGCTGCCTTCTTCCCTTCCATCGATAACCGCTAGCACCGCAATCAGTTGAATTTGCCATTTCCCCGCCCCCTGCTGCTGCTCCCTTTCCTCCTCCTCCATCTCCTCCTCCTCTTGCTGCTGCCGATGCTCCTGCTGCTACTGACCTTGGCTGCTGGAGAGCGCCGCCCTGGTGCCGCCCCGCTCTCCCGGCTCCCACCACACCGCCCCGCCAGATAGGCCCAGGCTGGCCCATTGTCCGGGCTGATAAGAATCGCGCCTTCTATCCGTGTGACTGTTTGACGGGCGGGGTGACTCCTTCCAAGAGCGCCTCAAGGAGTTGCTCCGCCTCGTCGCCGACAAGCAGGCGGCGCCGGTGGCGGCGGCCGGCTCAACGAACGACCAAACACTGGCCGTATGGAGGCGTGCGAAACGACTATAGTCGGCTGCGGCAGCGAGTCATCGCCATGCAGCCTCTGTTCTGTTGATAGCAAACACTAAACGTAAAACGACAATTTCGTTGTAGGGTACTTCAGCACATCATTTGCTTTTTTGTTTTGCTGGGTAGAATCTAGCAACCTTTTTTGACACACTGTACCTATTGTTTTCAGAGTGACAAAGGTACAATTATTACATCGCCCTATGAGCAGTAGGGCCCTCTTACACTTTTTATTTTATGATAACTGGCAATTTGCTGGAGAGTAACGTCACTCTTTGAGGGGACAAATTTGAACCAGCAGAGGTAACAACTTAATATTTACGCCCATCTCCTCAAAAAAGGCACTCCTGATTTTATAACATTCTTCTTGTTATATTATTTTGTTGAGTGCATCGCGATTGCGTGGAGAGCAAGCGCAGTTCACTCAATAAAATCAAGAACAGAACACAACAAGTATTAATATCAAGAACACACTTTTGGGGGTGTAGTGTAGAAGAGGGCACGATACCCAACGCTAATTATGGTACGTATCTATAACCTGATTCGCAATGGCACACAGCTGCTCAAGGAACTTAGCCTTAAAGGGCCAACTTTAGGCAAATGGTTCCCGAAGTAGCCACACGTAGCCGACCTACCTCAAACCGCTGCGGCGCGGTGGACCGGCTCCGGCGGGAGACCAGCCGGGCCGGGCGCCCTCAAGGGCATGTGCACCGCAGCGCCCGTCGCGCCGTGGTCCGGCCCCAGCCCGCCGGGTCCAGCGCCGCGGGTCCTGCAAGGAGGCTGGGCGCGGCCGGCCAGGCCCGCTCCTCTCCTCTCCGCGTCCTCCAAACTGGTCACGGAGAGGTCTGCAGGGACCGGCGGGGGGGCCGGCGGGGCCCGCGGGGAGGAGGGGGAGGGGGAGGGGCGTGGGCGGACTTCGGAATGCGGCGCGTGGCTCGGGCGCGGGGCATATCGCACGGGACGGGGTACGGCCCTGGCACTGACCTGGGCCTCATGCAGGACGCCGCGGTCCATCACAGGGGAGGGGAGGAGAGGGCGGCGGGGGGCTCGCCGGGGCGCGCCGGGTCGTGCCGGATGCTGGACAGATGATGATGGCCCGAGCCACGCGAGCGTCAGCGCCACAGACCACGTGACACGGCGGGGCACAGCGGGGTGCAGTGTGCACTAGGCGGGGCGGCGGGGGAGAATGTTAGCATTGCAGATGCAAGATCGTAAGAAGATAAATTTTAGTTCGCAGAAACTTCTCGTGTGTGTCTTTAGGAAAAATCTTTACAGCAAAATAAAAATAGCTGACACAAAAACAACGCCAACAAAAAGTTGATTTTAATAAAAAAACATTTCAATTGTTTCATAAAATGATACAAACTTGACCTGTCCAGTTCCAGCTTGGGGTACCCCAAGGTTTCAGCTAGAACTTCGTCGTCCTGTGCACGTGCACCAATCTGTACATCGTGTTGGGCTATTTGTTTGTCCGGTCTATTTACACCTGCGCTCTGGTCTTCTGGTTTACAGGCGGCTCGAGTCCGATGGGCGACTGAGGCCGGTGTCTGAGGCCCCACGGCCCTGGGCTCCGCGCCCCGCTCCGCGCCCCGCTCCGCGCCCCCGGGCCCCTGCAGGGGCGTGCGCCCAGCAGCCACGAGACGAAGGCGTCTGCGCCAGCCGAGGCCCGCTGCCCAGGGCGCGCAGGGCCTCCAGGGGGGCGCGGGGGACGCAGGCCCGCACGGCCTCGCCCCCGGCGCCCCCGCGCCTACCGCAGTGCCATCGGCGGCGTCACTAGCGCCGGTGAGTACTTAACCCCGATCACCTGTTTATATTATTTCCCATCGCGAACACTTATTGTTTTTCCGTGCTGCCGGTCTGGTTTGAGTGGATCGGAGGGATTAACCTTGGGTCGCCGGGGCCGCGGCCGGGAGTGAGTCCAACGCTGTCCGACCGGGAGAGCCGCTGAGCTGAGCGGGGCTGAGCGGGGCTCAGTCCGACAGGGGAGAGAAAGAAGGAGTCCGCGTTATAAAGAAGTCTGTTTTTGAATGGCTGGCCGGATTGGTATGGCTGTGTTTGCTGCTCGGGCAGAACTGCTTTTTGAGCGACTCACCTCACATTTCATAGTAGTCGGCGGTCTACTGCGCGCTACTTGGCCGCGGTCCGGCGTGGCGGGGCGTGGCGGGGCGTGGCGGAGCGTGGTGGGGCGGGGCGTGGTGGGGCGTGGAGCGGCGAGGCGGCGCGTGGCGGGGTGCGTGGTGGGTGTGCTGCCTCCTAATGTAGCGGTTGCGTGGTCTGGGTCGCTTCGCTCTCTCTGACAGACGTGAGAGGAGGGAAATGCGCGCAGGGAATTCGCCAATAACCGAGGTAACGCGTAACACAACGCACTTAACTTCGGCTCCATGAAATTCGCGGAAAACCCTTAATGAAATTTTCTCCGAGAGCACCCCCCCCTCTCCTCACCGCACCTCTTCCCCGGGCTGGAGAAGGATCTTCATCATCGCCTCGTTGCCAACTTGCCATCCATCAGCCCCCCCCCCCTCTCGGCCTGCACCCGTCTCTGCCTGCTCTGCCTCTCTTCACAGAGAATTCCACGTCTACATTTTCCGCTCCATCAACTTTGCATCCGCCTTTCATTAGTTTCTGCTCCTCACCTTTTTCATTGGTTAAGGCTGCGGCCCGGACGC
>NW_026267265.1:567571-570684 GCF_000697945.3 Frankliniella occidentalis | reverse complement strand
ACGCACGCACGCACGCAGAGGCACGCACTCACGCGACGCGACCGTGCGGGATGCGTTGCCTTTCTTTCTTGATTTGCGCGCGACTTTCCCGGTGAGCGCGTCGCCGCGCCGGATGGACGTCCTTCGCCCCCCCCCCCTTTTACCCCCCTCAATCAGCAGTGTTCGCGTCTCTCGCATTCCTCACCCGGCTCAACATTTCCTGTTTATATGCCGGGCTCCGCCAGCCAGGCCGCCGCCGCCCCCCGCGACCGCCGGCAATTATTTTATCTTTTATTTCGCGAGTGATCTCTCTAGCCCCCCCCCCCTCCCTCTTCCTCGTGTCCTGTTTAGCGCACAGATTTTTCGCGGAATCGCGTCCTCGACTCAAGCGAGTGGAGTCGAGCAGCTCATATTCCCATTCATTTAGGCCGCCACCCTCCCCCTCCCCCTCATCCTACACCCTCCGCCCCGGAAATGAATCGTGTCAATCAAATGTGGCCGCCGGCGCGGGGTGGCGTTGCGGGGTGGGATGGGCTCGACGGGATGGAGTTGGAGAGCCGGGCGAGCCGACCGAACCGAGGAGTCAAGTGAGTAGCGTGTCACTGTGACGAGGGAAAATGTGTATATTATGTCACCAGTTGAAGTACATAGTCGTTAACACGCCTCCGAGTGCGGTGCGGTTAACGGTTAACATCCAATAAATGACTCAACATTGTGAACCTACCAGGGTCACACAGCACTCAATCTGTCTTGAAAGATGATGTTTGAGAAGATCTCGGAGGCTGTGGTGGTTTTGGCGAGGCTTTGGGTCCCTCGCGGTTCTTTGGCGCAAGCTACCGGGTCCTTTGCGGGTTTGGCTCGGTGTACTCGCTCGGAGGCCACGACGCCTTGCCGCACCATGCCACGCCATCCAGTTCGGAGAAGGGAGATGATGAGGACCACCTTGACCTTGGCGGACAGGAACGCAGATCGCTGTGTTCGCCGTGGGCCTCGCCGGTGGCGCCAGTCGCGATACCGTGTTCCTCCACGTGTAGCGCGAGGCTGGGCGGGGCGGGCTCGCCGGCCCACTGGCAGGCAATTCGATACGCGCGTCGAGTTGATACAACACACAAACATTTTAATTAAATTGGCATACCGCGTCAGAGCCATACCACGCCATAGCGATACAGGTGTGACTCTCCTATCGCCTTAATGCCAGTTTATTGATGTGAAACAATTGGAGAAAGAAGTCGGGTTTTTCTCATCGTGTTTATATGCCCGTACAGTATAGCTGAGTGTTTTTAAAGGATAAAAGCGAAGCCGTACCAGGAAACGTAGATCCATTTAGAGAAGTACTCTAAAATGTATCGTAATTCGCGAATGCTTCTTCCTAAATAGGAAGTTGTGGTTGAGGCGCCTGATGGTTAGGCAATCACAGACCACGCAGGACACGCCCGAGAAGATGGTGGCCTATCCAACAGTTTGCAGGGGCTACAAGGCTGGCCTTCAGCAGCCGACTCGGAGCGATTCAGGGGAATTGTGTGTGGGGGGGGGGGCCTCGCAGACATGAGGTCCTCTGAAAGGGCCGCAAGCAGGTGAGTCCCTGACCATGCCCTCACTCCTTCAACACACTCACAAACACGCGCGCGCGCACACACACACACACACGTCGCGCACATATACTCACAAGGGTTATGAGTGTGTGTTTTCACACCTTCAAACGGACAAGCCATGGTCCCAGCAACGTGATGGCCCCTCCACCAAGCTTCCCGGCCGGGCCGGGCGGCCGGGCCGGGCGGCCGGGCCGAGCCCAGCCCGCCGAGCCTTCCTGATGAGCACCTTGAGAGCGCGGTGCGGTGCGGTGCGGTGCCCCTGCCTTGTCATCGTTGTCATGAATCACCGCTCTCGTCGCCGCCGAAAAATATGCGAGGCACGTTCAATTAATATTCAAGTGGTTCGGCGGCGGTGGTCCTGGACGCCGCCGCCGAGCAGCACGCCGCAATCTTGTACATTTCTCTCCTGATAAGAGGCGCACGCTCTTGATCCACATTTTCCTAGAAACTCAGATCGGAGCAAAGACTTTGCGCCTTTCTTTCCTTTTTTTTTGCCTTGTATCTCTCTCTCTCTTTGATTTTTCAACTCCGCGGCGCCTTTCGGTTGCGAAGCTCCGCGCAGCTCGTCCAGGATGGTTAATCGCTCGGCCTGCTCGACGAGCTGCTCGACGAGCTGCTCCAGCCCCCGAGGCTGTCGTAATGTATGGCCGAGCAATCGATGGCGCCAATTAACACCTCTGAGCGACCCGGCCAATCAGCCGGCGGCGGCAGCGGCGGCGGCGCGAGGAAAAACAGACGCGCCGAGTTTGAATTGCACACAATCATAGCGGCATTAAAGAGATACAGATACCGGTGCTCAAAAAAAGGCGGTCGGCCCTGGTTGGTTTGGGCGGCGTCTGCCTTGTGGCCGACTCGTGGCGATCTAGCTGTGGTCACTGGACAAAAACTGGCGGTGGTGGCGACGGCCGGCTGGGTCGGAAAAACAAGCCTCCCTTGTGCTGGACCGCGGGTTCGTCGCCGCAGTTAGTCCGTTTGCTGTGGTGTATACATTGTGTCACATTAAAGGTGGGAATTTTGCGCCTCTAGTTTGAATTCATATCTCTCTGCTACGGACTACTGTCCGAGATCTGGGCATGATGAGCCAATCTCACCAAATCAGCCGAGCCACACGTAGCGGAGGTCTTAGATTTAAAGTTATGGCGCAAACTTCCCGTCTCAAATCGAACACCCTGTATTTAAAGACGTTCCAGGTCCAGGTTCCAGGCCGACTTCGTCAAGGCCCCCGGGTCCCATAGCGAGTGGGCAGGGGGTGGAGGGGGGGGGGGGGGAAGCACCTGCAAACACTGTAAGAAGGGGGTACCGCCACCCCTCGGCTCGGCCGTGCCCCAAGGAGGTGGACGGTGCGAGATGGAGTTCCCACCGCGCTCCGCCCATCCTGTGGCGGCCGGGCGCGGTGCGGACCGGGCGATTTAAACAATCCTAACTCCGGCGCATATCTTAATTAGGCTGACTAATGGGCTGTGCTGCCATCTGTTCGGCCGCGCCGCGGGGGGCTTCGTCCGGTCCCGTCCGGCGGGTCTGTTTGACCGGGGCGGGGCGGGG